>NC_090378.1:131611519-131901871 GCF_036365525.1 Heterodontus francisci | reverse complement strand
TCCCCACACACTGAAACCCCTTCCCCACACACTGAAACACATTCCACACGCAGTGAAACCCCTCCACACACACTGAAACTCTTCCCCACACACTGAAACCCCTTCACCCCACACTGAAACCCTTCCCCACACACTGAAACCCCTTCCCCACACACTGAAACACATTCCACACGCAGTGAAACCCCTCCCCACACACTGAAACTCTTCCCCACACACTGAAACCCCTTCACCCCACACTGTAACACCTTCCACACACAGTGAAACCCCTTCCCCACACACTGAAACCATTCCCCACACAGTGAAACAATTCCCCACACACTGAAAACCCTTCCCCTCACAGTGAAACCCCTTCCCCACACACTGAATACCTTGCCCACACACTGAAACCGTTCCCCACACACTGATACCCCGTCCCCACACAGTGAAACCCCTTCCCCACACACTGAAACCCTTCCCCACACACTGAAACTCGTCCCCACATGAAACCATTTCCCAGACACTGATTCCCCTTCTCCACACACTGAAACCCCGTCCCCACACACTGAAACCGCTTCCCCACAAACTGAAACCCTTCCCCACACACTGAAACCCCTTCCCCACTCACTGAAACCATTCTCCACACACTGAAACCCCTTCCCCATACAGTGACACCCCTTCCCAACACACTGAAACCATTCCCCACACACTGTAACCATTCCCCACACACTGAAACCCCTTCCACACACACTGAAATCCCTTCCCCACACACTGAAACACCTTCCACACACACTGAAACCATTCCCCACACACTGAAACCCCTTCCCCACACACTGAAACCTCTTGCCCACACAGTGAAACCCCTTCCCCACACACTGAAACCCCTTCCCCACACACTGCAACCACTTCCACAAACACTGAAACCATTCCCCACACACTGTAACCCCTTCCCCACACACTGAAACCCTTCCCCACACACTGAAACCCCTTCCCCACACACTGACACCTCTTCCCCACACACTGAAACCATTCACCACACACTGAAACCCCTTCCCCACACACTGAAACCATTCCCCACACACTGAAACCATTCCCCACACACTGAAACCCTTCCCCACACGCTGAAACCATTCCCCACACACTGAAAGCATTCCCCACACTCTGAAACCCCTTTCCCCACACACTGAAACCCTTCCCAACACACTGAAACCATTTCCCACATAGTGAAACCCCTTCCCCACACACTGAAACCCCTTCCCCACACACTGAAACACCTTCCCCACACACTGAAACTCCTTCCCCACACACTGAAACCCTTCCCCACACACTGAAACCCATACCCACACACTGAAACCCTTCCCCACACACTGAAACCCCTTCCCCACACAATGAAACCCTTCTCCACACACTGAAACCCATCCCCACACACTGAAATCCTTCCCCGCACACTAAAACCCCTTCCTCACACGCTGAAACCATTCCCCACACACTGAAACCCTTCCCCACACACTGAAACCCTTCCCCACACACTGAAACACCTTCCCCACACACTGAAACCCCTTCCACACACACTGAAATCCCTTCCCCACACACTGAATCACCTTCCACACACACTGAAACCATTCCCCACACACTGAAACCCCTTCCCCACAGAGTTAAACCACTTCCCCACACACTGAAACCCTTTCCCCACACACGGAAACCCCTTCCCCACACACTGAAACCCCATCCCCACACACTGATACATCTTCCCCACACACTGAAAACCCATCCCCACACAGTGACACCCCTTCCCCACACACTGAAACCCCGTCCCCACACACTGAAACCCTTCCCCACACACTGAAACCCCTACCCTTCACACTGAAACCCCTTCCCCACACACTGAAACCCCATCCCCACACAGTGAAACACATTGCCCTCACACTGAATCTCCTTCCCCACACACCAAATCCCTTCCCCACACACCGAAACCCATACCCACACACTGAAACCCTTCCCCACACACTGAAACCCATTACCCACACAGTGAAACACTTCCCCACACACTGAAACCCCTTCCCCACACAATGTAATCCTTCCCCACACAGTGAAACCCCTTCCCCACCCACTGAAACCCGTCCCCACACACTGAAACCATTCCCCACGCACTGAGACCACTTCCCCACACACTGAAACCCCTTCCCCACACACTGAAACCCCTTCCACACACACTGAAACAACGTCCCCACACACTGAAACCCCTTCCCCACACACTGAAACCCCTTCCCCACACAGTGAATCCCCTTCCCCACACACTGAATCCCCTTCCCCACACACTGAAACCCTTACCCCACACACTGAAACCATTCCCCACACACTGAAACCCCTTTCCCACACAGTGAAACCCCTTCCCCACACAGTGAAACCACTTCCCCACACACTGAAACCCTTTCCCCACACACTGAAACCCCTTCCCCACACACTGAAACCCCATCCCCACACACTGATACATCTTCCCCACACACTGAAAACCCATCCCCACACAGTGACACCCCTTCCCCACACACTGAAACCCCGTCCCCACACACTGAAACCCTTCCCCACACACTGAAACCCCTACCCTTCACACAGAAACCCCTTCCCCACACACTGAAACCCCGTCCCTACACAGTGAAACACATTCCCCTCACACTGAAACTCCTTCCCCACACACCAAAACCCTTCCCCACACACTGAAATCCATACCCACACACTGAAACCCTTCCCCACACACTGAAACCCATTACCCACACAGTGAAACCCTTCCCCACACACTGAAACCCTTCCCCACACAATGAAATCCTTCCCCACACACTGAAACGCTTCCCCACACAATGAAATCCTTCCCCACACGCTGAAACCATTCCCCACACCCTGAAAACATTTCCCACACACTGAAACCCTTACCCACACACTGAAACAACTTCCCAACACAGTGAAACACTTCCCCACACACAGAAACCCTTCCCCACACACTGAAACCCCTTCCCTACACGCTGAAACCATTCCCCACACACTGAAACCCTTCCCCACACACTGAAACCATTCCCCACACACTGAAACCCCTTCCCCACACACTGAAACCCCTTCCCCACACACTGTAACCCCTTCCCCACACAGAGAATCCCCTTCTCCACACACTGAATCACCTTCCCCACACACTGAAATCCTTTCCCCACACACTGAAACCATTCCCCACACACTGAAACCCCATCCCCACAAAGTGAAACCCCTTCCACACATCCTGAAACCCCTTCCCCACACAGTGAAACCCATTCCCCACACACTGAAACCCCTTCCCAACACACTGAAACAACGTCCCCACACACCGAAACCCCTACCCCACTCACTGAAACCCCTACCCCACACAGTGAAACCCTTGCCCCACACAATGAAACCCCTTCCTCACACACAGAAACCCCTTCCCCACACACTGAAACCCCTTCCCCACACAGTGAAACCCCTTCCCCACACACTGAAACCCTTTCACAACACACGGAAACCCCTTCCCCACACACTGAAACCCCGTCCCCTCACACTGAAACATCTTCCCCACACACTGAAAACCCATCCCCACACAGTGAAGCCCCTTCCCCACACACTGAAGCACATTCCCCACACACTGAAACCCTTCCCCACACACTGAAACCCCAACCCTACACACTGAAACCCCTTCCCCACACACTGAAACCCCGTCCCCACACAGTGAAACACCTTCCCCACACACTGAAACTCCTTCCCCACACACTGAAACCCTTCCCCACACACAGAAACCCATACCCACACACTGAAACCCTTCCCCACACACTGAAACCCCTTCCCCACACAATGAAACCCTTCTCCACACACTGAAACCCATCCCCACACACTGAAATCCTTCCCCGCACACTAAAACCCCTTCCCCACACGCTGAAACCATTCCCCACACACTGAAACCCTTCCCCACACACTGAAACCCTTCCCCACACACTGAAACACCTTCCCCACACACTGAAACACATTCCACACGCAGTGAAACCCCTCCCCACACACTGAAACCCTTCCCCCCACACACGAAACCCCTTCCCCACACACTGAAACCCTTCCCCACACACTGAAACCCTTCCCCACACACTGAAACCCCTTCCCCACACACTGAAACACATTCCACACGCAGTGAAACCCCTCCCCACACACTGAAACTCTTCCCCACACACTGAAACCCCTTCACCCCACACTGAAACACCTTCCACACACAGTGAAACCCCTTCCCCACACACTGAAACCATTCCCCACACAGTGAAACAATTTCCCACACACTGAAAACCCTTCCCCTCACAGTGAAACCCCTTCCCCATACACTGAATACCTTGCCCACACACTGAAACCGTTCCCCACACACTGATACCCCGTCCCCACACAGTGAAACCCCTTCCCCACACACTGAAACCCTTCCCCACACATTGAAACTCGTCCCCACATGAAACCATTTCCCAGACACTGATTCCCCTTCTCCACACACTGAAACCCCGTCCCCACACACTGAAACCGCTTCCCCACACACTGAAACCCTTCCCCACACACTGAAACCCCTTCCCCACTCACTGAAACCATTCTCCACACACTGAAACCCCTTCCCCATACAGTGAAACCCCTTCCCAACACACTGAAACCATTCCCCACACACTGTAACCATTCCCCACACACTGAAACCCCTTCCACACACACTGAAATCCCTTCCCCACACACTGAAACACCTTCCACACACACTGAAACCATTCCCCACACACTGAAACCCCTTCCCCACACACTGAAACCCCTTCCCCACACAACGAACCCCCTTCCCCACACAGAGAATCCCCATCCCCACGCAATGAATCACCTTCCCCACCCACCGAAATCCTTTCCCCAGACACTGAAACAATTCCCCACACAGTGAAACCCCTTCCCCACACACTGAAACCTCTTGCCCACACAGTGAAACCCCTTCCCCACACACTGAAACCCCTTCCCCACACACAGCAACCACTTCCACAAACACTGAAACCATTCCCCACACACTGTAACCCCTTCCCCACACACTGAAACCCTTCCCCACACACTGAAACCCCTTCCCCACACACTGACACCTCTTCCCCACACACTGAAACCATTCACCACACACTGAAACCCCTTCCCCACACACTGAAACCATTCCCCACACACTGAAACCATTCCCCACACACTAATACACTTCCCCACACGCTGAAACGCTTCCCCACACAATGAAATCCTTCCCCACACGCTGAAACCATTCCCCACACCCTGAAAACATTTCCCACACACTGAAACCCTTACCCACACACTGAAACAACTTCCCAACACAGTGAAACACTTCCCCACACACTGAAACCCTTCCCCACACACTGAAACCCCTTCCCTACACGCTGAAACCATTCCCCACACACTGAAACCCTTCCCCACACACTGAAACCATTCCCCACACACTGAAACCCCTTCCCCACACACTGAAACCCCTTCCCCACACACTGTAACCCCTTCCCCACACAGAGAATCCCCTTCTCCACACACTGAATCACCTTCCCCACACACTGAAATCCTTTCCCCACACACTGAAACCATTCCCCACACACTGAAACCCCATCCCCACAAAGTGAAACCCCTTCCGCACATCCTGAAACCCCTTCCCCACACAGTGAAACCCATTCCCCACACACTGAAACCCCTTCCCAACACACTGAAACAACGTCCCCACACACCGAAACCCCTACCCCACTCACTGAAACCCCTTCCCCACACAGTGAAACCCTTGCCCCACACAATGAAACCCCTTCCTCACACACAGAAACCCCTTCCCCACACACTGAAACCCCTTCCCCACACAGTGAAACCCCTTCCCCACACACTGAAACCCTTTCACCACACACGGAAACCCCTTTCCCACACACTGAAACCCCGTCCCCTCACACTGAAACATCTTCCCCACACACTGAAAACCCATCCCCACACAGTGAAGCCCCTTCCCCACACACTGAAACCCATTCCCCACACACTGAAACCCTTCCCCACACACTGAAACCCCTACCCTACACACTGAAACCCCTTCCCCACACACTGAAACCCCGTCCCCACACACTGAAATCCTTCCCCGCACACTAAAACCCCTTCCCCACACGCTGAAACCATTCCCCACACACTGAAACCCTTCCCCACATACTGAAACACCTTCCCGACACACTGAAACCCCTTCCACACACACTGAAATCCCTTCACCACACACTGAAACACCTTCCACACACACTGAAACCATTCCCCACACACTGAAACCACTTCCCCACACAGTTAAACCACTTCCCCACACACTGAAACCCTTTCCCCACACACGGAAACCCCTTCCCCACACACTGAAACCCCATCCCCACACACTGATACATCTTCCCCACACACTGAAAACCCATCCCCACACAGTGACACCCCTTCCCCACACACTGAAACCCCGTCCCCACACACTGAAACCCTTCCCCACACACTGAAACCCCTACCCTTCACACTGAAACCCCTTCCCCACACACTGAAACCCCATCCCCACACAGTGAAACACTTTTCCCTCACACTGAATCTCCTTCCCCACACACCAAAACCCTTCCCCACACACCGAAACCCATACCCACACACTGAAACCCTTCCCCACACACTGAAACCCATTACCCGCATAGTGAAACCCTTCCCCACACACTGAAACCCTTCCCCACACAATGTAATCCTTCCCCACACAGTGAAACCCCTTCCCTACCCACTGAAACCCGTCCCCACACACTGAAACCATTCCCCACGCACTGAGACCACTTCCCCACACACTGAAACCCCTTCCCCACACACTGAAACCCCTTCCACACACACTGAAACAACGTCCCCACACACTGAAACCCCTTCCCCACACACTGAAACCCCTTCCCCACACAGTGAATCCCCTTCCCCACACACTGAAACCCCTTCCCCACACACTGAAACCCTTACCCCACACACTGAAACCATTCCCCACACACTGAAACCCCTTCCCCACACAGTGAAACCCCTTCCCCACACAGTGAAACCACTTCCCCACACACTGAAACCCTTTCCCCACACACTGAAACCCCTTCCCCACACACTGAAACCCCATCCGCACACACTGATACATCTTCCCCACACACTGAAAACCCATCCCCACACAGTGACACCCCTTCCCCACACACTGAAACCCCGTCCCCACACACTGAAACCCTTCCCCACACACTGAAACCCCTACCCTTCACACAGAAACCCCTTCCCCACACACTGAAACCCCGTCCCCACACAGTGAAACACATTCCCCTCACACTGAAACTCCTTCCCCACACACCGAAACCCTTCCCCACACACTGAAATCCATACCCACACACTGAAACCCTTCCCCACACACTGAAACCCATTACCCACACAGTGAAACCCTTCCCCACACACTGAAACCCTTCCCCACACAATGAAATCCTTCCCCACACACTGAAACGCTTCCCCACACAATGAAATCCTTCCCCACACGCTGAAACCATTCCCCACACCCTGAAAACATTTCCCACACACTGAAACCCTTACCCACACACTGAAACAACTTCCCAACACAGTGAAACACTTCCCCACACACAGAAACCCTTCCCCACACACTGAAACCCCTTCCCTACACGCTGAAACCATTCCCCACACACTGAAACCCTTCCCCACACACTGAAACCATTCCCCACACACTGAAACCCCTTCCCCACACACTGAAACCCCTTCCCCACACACTGTAACCCCTTCCCCACACAGAGAATCCCCTTCTCCACACACTGAATCACCTTCCCCACACACTGAAATCCTTTCCCCACACACTGAAACCATTCCCCACACACTGAAACCCCATCCCCACAAAGTGAAACCCCTTCCACACATCCTGACCCCTTCCCCACACAGTGAAACCCATTCCCCACACACTGAAACCCCTTCCCAACACACTGAAACAACGTCCCCACACACCGAAACCCCTACCCCACTCACTGAAACCCCTTCCCCACACAGTGAAACCCTTGCCCCACACAATGAAACCACTTCCTCACACACAGAAACCCCTTCCCCACACACTGAAACCCCTTCCCCACACAGTGAAACCCCTTCCCCACACACTGAAACCCTTTCACCACACACGGAAACCCCTTCCCCACACACTGAAACCCCGTCCCCTCACACTGAAACATCTTCCTCACATACTGAAAACCCATCCCCACACAGTGAAGCCCCTTCCACACACACTTAAACCCATTCCCCACACACTGAAACCCTTCCCCACACACTGAAACCCCTACCCTACACACTGAAACCCCTTCCTCACACACTGAAACCCCATCCCCACACAGTGAAACACCTTCCCCACACACTGAAACTCCTTCCCCACACACTGAAACCCTTCCCCACACACTGAAACCCATACCCACACACTGAAACCCTTCCCCACACACTGAAACCCCTTCCCCACACAATGAAACCCTTCTCCACACACTGAAACCCATCCCCACACACTGAAATCCTTCCCCGCACACTAAAACCCCTTCCCCACACGCTGAAACCATTCCCCACACACTGAAACCGTTCCCCACACACTGAAACCCTTCCCCACACACTGAAACACCTTCCCCACACACTGAAACACATTCCACACGCAGTGAAACCCCTCCCCACACACTGAAACCCTTCCCCCCACACACGAAACCCCTTCCCCACACACTGAAACCCTTCCCCACACACTGAAACCCTTCCCCACACACTGAAACCCCTTCCCCACACACTGAAACACATTCCACACGCAGTGAAACCCCTCCCCACAGACTGAAACTCTTCCCCACACACTGAAACCCCTTCACCCCACACTGAAACACCTTCCACACACAGTGAAACCCCTTCCCCACACACTGAAACCATTCCCCACACAGTGAAACAATTCCCCACACACTGAAAACCCTTCCCCTCACAGTGAAACCCCTTCCCCACACACTGAATACCTTGCCCACACACTGAAACCGTTCCCCACACACTGATACCCCGTCCCCACACAGTGAAACCCCTTCCCCACACACTGAAACCCTTCCCCACACACTGAAACTCGTCCCCACATGAAACCATTTCCCAGACACTGATTCCCCTTCTCCACACACTGAAACCCCGTCCCCACACACTGAAACCGCTTCCCCACACACTGAAACCCTTCCCCACACACTGAAACCCCTTCCCCACTCACTGAAACCATTCTCCACACACTGAAACCCCTTCCCCATACAGTGAAACCCCTTCCCAACACACTGAAACCATTCCCCACACACTGTAACCATTCCCCACACACTGAAACCCCTTCCACACACACTGAAATCCCTTCCCCACACACTGAAACACCTTCCACACACACTGAAACCATTCCCCACACACTGAAACCCCTTCCCCACACACTGAAACCCCTTCCCCACACAACGAACCCCCTTCCCCACACAGAGAATCCACATCCCCACGCAATGAATCACCTTCCCCACCCACCGAAATCCTTTCCCCAGACACTGAAACAATTCCCCACACAGTGAAACCCCTTCCCCACACACTGAAACCTCTTGCCCACACAGTGAAACCCCTTCCCCACACACTGAAACCCCTTCCCCACACACTGCAACCACTTCCAAAAACACTGAAACCATTCCCCACACACTGTAACCCCTTCCCCACACACTGAAACCCTTCCCCACACACTGAAACCCCTTCCCCACACACTGACACCTCTTCCCCACACACTGAAACCATTCACCACACACTGAAACCCCTTCCCCACACACTGAAACCATTCCCCACACACTGAAACCATTCCCCACACACTGAAACACTTCCCCACACGCTGAAACCATTCCCCACACACTGAAACCATTCCCCACACTCTGAAACCCCTTTCCCCACACACTGAAACCCTTCCCAACACACTGAAACCATTTCCCACATAGTGAAACCCCTTCCCCACACACTGAAACCCCTTCCCCACACACTGAAACCATACCCCACACACTGAAACTATTCCCCACGCACTGAAACCCTTCTCCACACAGTCAAACCATTCCCCACACACTGAAACCCCTTCCCCATACAGTGAAACCCCTTCCCAACACACTGAAACCATTCCCCACACACTGTAATCATTCCCCTCACACTGAAACCCCTTCCACACACACTGAAATCCCTTTCCCACACACTGAAACACCTTCCACACACACTGAAACCATTCCCCACACACTGAAACCCCTTCCCCACACACTGAAACCCCTTCCCCACACAACGAACCCCCTTCCCCACACAGAGAATCCCCATCCCCACGCAATGAATCACCTGCCCCACCCACCGAAATCCTTTCCCCAGGCACTGAAACAATTCCCCACACAGTGAAACCCCTTCCCCACACACTGAAACCTCTTGCCCACACAGTGAAACCCCTTCCCCACACACTGAAACCCCTTCCCCACACACTGCAACCCCTTCCCCACACACTGAAACCCTTCCCCACACACTGAAACCCCTTCCCCACACACTGACACCTCTTCCCCACACACTGAAACCATTCACCACACACTGAAACCCCTTCCCCACATACTGAAACCATTCCCCACACACTGAAACTATTCCCCACACACTGAAACCCTTCCCCACACGCTGAAACCATTCCCCACACACTGAAGCACCTTCCCCACACACTGAAACCATTCCCCACACTCTGAAACCCCTTTCCCCACACACTGAAACCCTTCCCAACACACTGAAACCATTTCCCACATAGTGAAACCCCTTCCCCACACACTGAAACCCCTTCCCCACACTCTGAAACCATACCCCACACACTGAAACCATTCCCCACGCACTGAAACCCTTGAGGGCGGCACAGTGGCGCAGTGGTTAGCACCGCAGCCTCACAGCTCCAGGGACCCGGGTTCGATTCCAGGTACTGCCTGTGTGGAGTTTGCAAGTTCTCCCTGTGTCTGCGTGGGTTTTCTCCGGGTGCTCCGGTTTCCTCCCACAAGCCAAAAGACTTGCAGGTTGATAGGTAAATTGGCCATTATAAATTGTCACTAGTGTAGGTAGGTGCTAGGGAAATATAGGGACAGGTGGGGATGTTTGGTAGGAATATGGGATTAGTGTAGGATTAGTATAAATGGGTGGTTGATGTTCGGCACAGACTCGGTGGGCCGAAGGGCCTGTTTCAGTGCTGTATCTCTAATCTAATCTAATCCACACAGTCAAACCATTCCCCACACACTGAAACCTTACCCCACACAGTGAAACCCGTTCCCCACGCACTGAAACCATTCCCCACACACTGAAACCACTTCCACACACAATGAAACCATTCCCCACACACTGAAACCCCTTCCACACACACTGAAACCCCTTCCCCACACACTGAAACCATTCCCCACACAGTGAAACCACTTCCCCACACACTGAAACCATTCCCCACACACTGAAAGCCTTCCCCACACACTGAAACCATTCCCCACACAGTGAAACCCCTTCCCCACACACTAAAACCATTCCCCACATAGTGAAACCCCTTCCCCACACATTGAAACCCCTTCCCCACACACTGAAACCATACCCCACACACTGAAACCATTCCCCACGCACTGAAACCCTTCTCCACACAGTCAAACCATTCCCCACACACTGAAACCTTAGCCCACACAGTGAAACCCGTTCCCCACGCACTGAAACCATTCCCCACACACTGAAACCACTTCCACACACAATGAAACCATTCCCCACACACTGAAACCCCTTCCACACACACTGAAACCCCTTCCCCACACACTGAAACCATTCCCCACACAGTGAAACCACTTCCCCACACACTGAAACCATTCCCCACACACTGAAAGCCTTCCCCACACACTGAAACCATTCCCCACACAGTGAAACCCCTTCCCCACACACTGAAACCATTCCCCACACACTGAAACCCTTCCCCACACACTGAAACCCCTACCCTACACACTGAAACCCCTTCCCCACACACTGAAACCCCATCCCCACACAGTGAAACACCTTCCCCACACAGTGAAACTCCTTCCCCACACACTGAAACCCTTCCCCACACACTGAAACCCATACCCACACACTGAAACCCTTCCCCACACACTGAAACCCCTTCCCCACACAATGAAACCCTTCTCCACACACTGAAACCCATCCCCACACACTGAAATCCTTCCCCGCACACTAAAACCCCTTCCCCACACGCTGAAACCATTCCCCACACACTGAAACCGTTCCCCACACACTGAAACCCTTCCCCACACACTGAAACACCTTCCCCACACACTGAAACACATTCCACACGCAGTGAAACCCCTCCCCACACACTGAAACCCTTCCCCCCACACACGAAAGCCCTTCCCCACACACTGAAACCCTTCCCCACACACTGAAACCCTTCCCCACACACTGAAACCCCTTCCCCACACACTGAAACACATTCCACACGCAGTGAAACCCCTCCCCACAGACTGAAACTCTTCCCCACACACTGAAACCCCTTCACCCCACACTGAAACACCTTCCACACACAGTGAAACCCCTTCCCCACACACTGAAACCATTCCCCACACAGTGAAACAATTCCCCACACACTGAAAACCCTTCCCCTCACAGTGAAACCCCTTCCCCACACACTGAATACCTTGCCCACACACTGAAACCGTTCCCCACACACTGATACCCCGTCCCCACACAGTGAAACCCCTTCCCCACACACTGAAACCCTTCCCCACACACTGAAACTCGTCCCCACATGAAACCATTTCCCAGACACTGATTCCCCTTCTCCACACACTGAAACCCCGTCCCCACACACTGAAACCGCTTCCCCACACACTGAAACCCTTCCCCACACACTGAAACCCCTTCCCCACTCACTGAAACCATTCTCCACACACTGAAACCCCTTCCCCATACAGTGAAACCCCTTCCCAACACACTGAAACCATTCCCCACACACTGTAACCATTCCCCACACACTGAAACCCCTTCCACACACACTGAAATCCCTTCCCCACACACTGAAACACCTTCCACACACACTGAAACCATTCCCCACACACTGAAACCCCTTCCCCACACACTGAAACCCCTTCCCCACACAACGAACCCCCTTCCCCACACAGAGAATCCACATCCCCACGCAATGAATCACCTTCCCCACCCACCGAAATCCTTTCCCCAGACACTGAAACAATTCCCCACACAGTGAAACCCCTTCCCCACACACTGAAACCTCTTGCCCACACAGTGAAACCCCTTCCCCACACACTGAAACCCCTTCCCCACACACTGCAACCACTTCCAAAAACACTGAAACCATTCCCCACACACTGTAACCCCTTCCCCACACACTGAAACCCTTCCCCACACACTGAAACCCCTTCCCCACATACTGACACCTCTTCCCCACACACTGAAACCATTCACCACACACTGAAACCCCTTCCCCACACACTGAAACCATTCCCCACACACTGAAACCATTCCCCACACACTGAAACACTTCCCCACACGCTGAAACCATTCCCCACACACTGAAACCATTCCCCACACTCTGAAACCCCTTTCCCCACACACTGAAACCCTTCCCAACACACTGAAACCATTTCCCACATAGTGAAACCCCTTCCCCACACACTGAAACCCCTTCCCCACACACTGAAACCATACCCCACACACTGAAACTATTCCCCACGCACTGAAACCCTTCTCCACACAGTCAAACCATTCCCCACACACTGAAACCCCTTCCCCATACAGTGAAACCCCTTCCCAACACACTGAAACCATTCCCCACACACTGTAATCATTCCCCACACACTGAAACCCCTTCCACACACACTGAAATCCCTTTCCCACACACTGAAACACCTTCCACACACACTGAAACCATTCCCCACACACTGAAACCCCTTCCCCACACACTGAAACCCCTTCCCCACACAACGAACCCCCTTCCCCACACAGAGAATCCCCATCCCCACGCAATGAATCACCTGCCCCACCCACCGAAATCCTTTCCCCAGGCACTGAAACAATTCCCCACACAGTGAAACCCCTTCCCCACACACTGAAACCTCTTGCCCACACAGTGAAACCCCTTCCCCACGCACTGAAACCCCTTCCCCACACACTGCAACCCCTTCCCCACACACTGAAACCCTTCCCCACACACTGAAACCCCTTCCCCACACACTGACACCTCTTCCCCGCACACTGAAACCATTCACCACACACTGAAACCCCTTCCCCACATACTGAAACCATTCCCCACACACTGAAACCATTCCCCACACACTGAAACCCTTCCCCACACGCTGAAACCATTCCCCACACACTGAAGCACCTTCCCCACACACTGAAACCATTCCCCACACTCTGAAACCCCTTTCCCCACACACTGAAACCCTTCCCAACACACTGAAACCATTTCCCACATAGTGAAACCCCTTCCCCACACACTGAAACCCCTTCCCCACACTCTGAAACCATACCCCACACACTGAAACCATTCCCCACGCACTGAAACCCTTGAGGGCGGCACAGTGGCGCAGTGGTTAGCACCGCAGCCTCACAGCTCCAGGGACCCGGGTTCGATTCCAGGTACTGCCTGTGTGGAGTTTGCAAGTTCTCCCTGTGTCTGCGTGGGTTTTCTCCGGGTGCTCCGGTTTCCTCCCACAAGCCAAAAGACTTGCAGGTTGATAGGTAAATTGGCCATTATAAATTGTCACTAGTGTAGGTAGGTGCTAGGGAAATATAGGGACAGGTGGGGATGTTTGGTAGGAATATGGGATTAGTGTAGGATTAGTATAAATGGGTGGTTGATGTTCGGCATAGACTCGGTGGGCCGAAGGGCCTGTTTCAGTGCTGTATCTCTAATCTAATCTAATCCACACAGTCAAACCATTCCCCACACACTGAAACCTTACCCCACACAGTGAAACCCGTTCCCCACGCACTGAAACCATTCCCCACACACTGAAACCACTTCCACACACAATGAAACCATTCCCCACACACTGAAACCCCTTCCACACACACTGAAACCCCTTCCCCACACACTGAAACCATTCCCCACACAGTGAAACCACTTCCCCACACACTGAAACCATTCCCCACACACTGAAAGCCTTCCCCACACACTGAAACCATTCCCCACACAGTGAAACCCCTTCCCCACACACTGAAACCATTCCCCACACACTGAAACCCCTTCCCCACACACTGAAACCATTCCCCACACACTGAAACCCCTTCCCCACACACTGAAACCCTTCACCACACACTGAAATCATTCCCCACACAGTGAAACAACTTCCCCACACACTGAAAACATTCCCCACACACTGAAGCCCTTCCCCACACACTGAAACCGTTCCCCACACACTGAAACCATTCCCCACACACTGAAACCATTTCCCACATAGTGAAACCCCTTCCCCACACATTGAAACCCCTTCCCCACACACTGAAACCATACCCCACACACTGAAACCATTCCCCACGCACTGAAACCCTTCTCCACACAGTCAAACCATTCCCCACACACTGAAACCTTAGCCCACACAGTGAAACCCGTTCCCCACGCACTGAAACCATTCCCCACACACTGAAACCACTTCCACACACAATGAAACCATTCCCCACACACTGAAACCCCTTCCACACACACTGAAACCCCTTCCCCACACACTGAAACCATTCCCCACACAGTGAAACCACTTCCCCACACACTGAAACCATTCCCCACACACTGAAAGCCTTCCCCACACACTGAAACCATTCCCCACACAGTGAAACCCCTTCCCCACACACTGAAACCATTCCCCACACAATGAAACCCTTCCCCACACACTGAAACCCCTACCCTACACACTGAAACCCCTTCCCCACACACTGAAACCCCATCCCCACACAGTGAAACACCTTCCCCACACACTGAAACTCCTTCCCCACACACTGAAACCCTTCCCCACACACTGAAACCCATACCCACACACTGAAACCCTTCCCCACACACTGAAACCCCTTCCCCACACAATGAAACCCTTCTCCACACACTGAAACCCATCCCCACACACTGAAATCCTTCCCCGCACACTAAAACCCCTTCCCCACACGCTGAAACCATTCCCCACACACTGAAACCGTTCCCCACACACTGAAACCCTTCCCCACACACTGAAACACCTTCCCCACACACTGAAACACATTCCACACGCAGTGAAACCCCTCCCCACACACTGAAACCCTTCCCCCCACACACGAAAGCCCTTCCCCACACACTGAAACCCTTCCCCACACACTGAAACCCTTCCCCACACACTGAAACCCCTTCCCCACACACTGAAACACATTCCACACGCAGTGAAACCCCTCCCCACAGACTGAAACTCTTCCCCACACACTGAAACCCCTTCACCCCACACTGAAACACCTTCCACACACAGTGAAACCCCTTCCCCACACACTGAAACCATTCCCCACACAGTGAAACAATTCCCCACACACTGAAAACCCTTCCCCTCACAGTGAAACCCCTTCCCCACACACTGAATACCTTGCCCACACACTGAAACCGTTCCCCACACACTGATACCCCGTCCCCACACAGTGAAACCCCTTCCCCACACACTGAAACCCTTCCCCACACACTGAAACTCGTCCCCACATGAAACCATTTCCCAGACACTGATTCCCCTTCTCCACACACTGAAACCCCGTCCCCACACACTGAAACCGCTTCCCCACACACTGAAACCCTTCCCCACACACTGAAACCCCTTCCCCACTCACTGAAACCATTCTCCACACACTGAAACCCCTTCCCCATACAGTGAAACCCCTTCCCAACACACTGAAACCATTCCCCACACACTGTAACCATTCCCCACACACTGAAACCCCTTCCACACACACTGAAATCCCTTCCCCACACACTGAAACACCTTCCACACACACTGAAACCATTCCCCACACACTGAAACCCCTTCCCCACACACTGAAACCCCTTCCCCACACAACGAACCCCCTTCCCCACACAGAGAATCCACATCCCCACGCAATGAATCACCTTCCCCACCCACCGAAATCCTTTCCCCAGACACTGAAACAATTCCCCACACAGTGAAACCCCTTCCCCACACACTGAAACCTCTTGCCCACACAGTGAAACCCCTTCCCCACACACTGAAACCCCTTCCCCACACACTGCAACCACTTCCAAAAACACTGAAACCATTCCCCACACACTGTAACCCCTTCCCCACACACTGAAACCCTTCCCCACACACTGAAACCCCTTCCCCACATACTGACACCTCTTCCCCACACACTGAAACCATTCACCACACACTGAAACCCCTTCCCCACACACTGAAACCATTCCCCACACACTGAAACCATTCCCCACACACTGAAACACTTCCCCACATGCTGAAACCATTCCCCACACACTGAAACCATTCCCCACACTCTGAAACCCCTTTCCCCACACACTGAAACCCTTCCCAACACACTGAAACCATTTCCCACATAGTGAAACCCCTTCCCCACACACTGAAACCCCTTCCCCACACTCTGAAACCATACCCCATACACTGAAACTATTCCCCACGCACTGAAACCCTTCTCCACACAGTCAAACCATTCCCCACACACTGAAACCCCTTCCCCATACAGTGAAACCCCTTCCCAACACACTGAAACCATTCCCCACACACTGTAATCATTCCCCACACACTGAAACCCCTTCCACACACACTGAAATCCCTTTCCCACACACTGAAACACCTTCCACACACACTGAAACCATTCCCCACACACTGAAACCCCTTCCCCACACACTGAAACCCCTTCCCCACACAACGAACCCCCTTCCCCACACAGAGAATCCCCATCCCCACGCAATGAATCACCTGCCCCACCCACCGAAATCCTTTCCCCAGGCACTGAAACAATTCCCCACACAGTGAAACCCCTTCCCCACACACTGAAACCTCTTGCCCACACAGTGAAACCCCTTCCCCACGCACTGAAACCCCTTCCCCACACACTGCAACCCCTTCCCCACACACTGAAACCCTTCCCCACACACTGAAACCCCTTCCCCACACACTGACACCTCTTCCCCACACACTGAAACCATTCACCACACACTGAAACCCCTTCCCCACATACTGAAACCATTCCCCACACACTGAAACCATTCCCCACACACTGAAACCCTTCCCCACACGCTGAAACCATTCCCCACACACTGAAGCACCTTCCCCACACACTGAAACCATTCCCCACACTCTGAAACCCCTTTCCCCACACACTGAAACCCTTCCCAACACACTGAAACCATTTCCCACATAGTGAAACCCCTTCCCCACACACTGAAACCCCTTCCCCACACTCTGAAACCATACCCCACACACTGAAACCATTCCCCACGCACTGAAACCCTTGAGGGCGGCACAGTGGCGCAGTGGTTAGCACCGCAGCCTCACAGCTCCAGGGACCCGGGTTCGATTCCAGGTACTGCCTGTGTGGAGTTTGCAAGTTCTCCCTGTGTCTGCGTGGGTTTTCTCCGGGTGCTCCGGTTTCCTCCCACAAGCCAAAAGACTTGCAGGTTGATAGGTAAATTGGCCATTATAAATTGTCACTAGTGTAGGTAGGTGCTAGGGAAATATAGGGACAGGTGGGGATGTTTGGTAGGAATATGGGATTAGTGTAGGATTAGTATAAATGGGTGGTTGATGTTCGGCACAGACTCGGTGGGCCGAAGGGCCTGTTTCAGTGCTGTATCTCTAATCTAATCTAATCCACACAGTCAAACCATTCCCCACACACTGAAACCTTACCCCACACAGTGAAACCCGTTCCCCACGCACTGAAACCATTCCCCACACACTGAAACCACTTCCACACACAATGAAACCATTCCCCACACACTGAAACCACTTCCACACACAATGAAACCATTCCCCACACACTGAAACCCCTTCCACACACACTGAAACCCCTTCCCCACACACTGAAACCATTCCCCACACAGTGAAACCACTTCCCCACACACTGAAACCATTCCCCACACACTGAAAGCCTTCCCCACACACTGAAACCATTCCCCACACAGTGAAACCCCTTCCCCACACACTGAAACCATTCCCCACACACTGAAACCCCTTCCCCACACACTGAAACCATTCCCCCCACACTGAAACCCCTTCCCCACACACTGAAACCCTTCACCACACACTGAAACCATTCCCCACACAGTGAAACAACTTCCCCACACACTGAAAACATATCCCACACACTGAAACCGTTCCCCACACACTGAAACCATTCCCCACACACTGAAACCATTTCCCACATAGTGAAACCCCTTCCCCACACATTGAAACCCCTTCCCCACACACTGAAACCCCTTCCCCACACACTGAAACCATACCCCACACACTGAAACCATTCCCCACGCGCTGAAACCCTTCTCCACACAGTCAAACCATTCCCCACACACTGAAACCTTAGCCCACACAGTGAAACCCGTTCCCCACGCACTGAAACCATTCCCCACACACTGAAACCACTTCCACACACAATGAAACCATTCCCCACACACTGAAACCCCTTCCACACACACTGAAACCCCTTCCCCACACACTGAAACCATTCCCCACACAGTGAAACCACTTCCCCACACACTGAAACCATTCCCCACACACTGAAAGCCTTCCCCACACACTGAAACCATTCCCCACACAGTGAAACCCCTTCCCCACACACTGAAACCATTCCCCACACACTGAAACCCCTTCCCCACACACTGAAACCATTCCCCACACACTGAAACCCCTTCCCCACACACTGAAAACCTTCACCACACACTGAAACCATTCCCCACACACTGAAACCCTTCCCCACACACTGAAACCGTTCCCCACACACTGAAACCATTCCCCACACACTGAAACCCTTCCCCACACAGTGAAACCTCTTCCCCAGACACTGAAACCATTCCTGTATCACAGACTCAGGGGATGAGTACACCGCCCCCTGTTTCTGTATCATTGATTCAGGGGATGAGTAGACTGCCCCCTTTCTCTATGTCACAGACTCAGGGGATGAGTAGACCGCTCCCTGTCTCTGTGTCACAGACTCAGGGGATGAGTAGACCGCCCCCTGTCTCTGTATCACAGACAAAGGGGATGAGCTAACTGCCCCTTGTCTCTGTATCTCAGTTTCAGGGGATGAGTAGACCACTGCCTTTCTCTGTATCACACACTCGGGGGATGAGTAGACCGCCCCCTGTCTCTGTATCACAGACTCAGGGGATGAGTAGACCGCCCCCTGTCTCTGTGTCACAGACTCAGGGGATGAGTAGACCGCCCCCTGTCTCTGTGTCACAGACTCAGGGGATGAGTAGACCGCCCCCTGTCTCTGTGTCACAGACTCAGGGGATGAGTAGATCGTCCCCTGTCTGTGTGTCACAGACTCAGGGGATGAGTAGACCGCCCCCTGTCTCTGTATCACAAACTGAGGGGATAAGTAGACCGCCCCCTGTCTCTGTATCACAGACTCAGGGGATGTGTAGACCGCCCCCTGTCTCTGTCTCACAGACTCAGGGGATGAGTAGACCGCACCCTGACTCTGTATCACAAACTGAGGGGATGAGTAGACCGCCCCCTGTCTCTGTCTCACAGACTCAGGGGATGAGCAGACCGCACCCTGACTCTGTATCACAAACTGAGGGGATAAGTAGACCGCCCCCTGTCTCTGTATCACAGACTCAGTGGATGAGTAGACCGCCCCCTGTCTCTGTATCACAGACTCAGTGGATGAGTAGACCGCCCCCTGTCCCTGTATCACAGACTCAGGGGATGAGTAGACCGCCCCCTGTCTCTGTATCACAGACTCAGTGGATGATTAGACCGCCCCCTGACTCTGGATCACAAACTGAGGGGATGAGGATACTGCCCCCTTTCTCTGTATCACACATTAGGGGATGAGTAGACCGCCCCCTGTCTCTGTATCACAGAGCCCGGGGATGAGTAGACCGCCCCCTGTCTCTGTATCATCCACTCGGGGGATGAGTACACCGCTCCCTGTCTCTGTATCACAGACTCAGGGGATGAGTAGACCGCCCCCTGTCTCTGTATCACAAACTGAGGGGATGAGTATACTGCCCCCTTTCTCTGTATCACACACTAGGGGATGAGTCGACCGCCCCCTGTCACTGTGTCACAGACTCAGTGGATGAGCAGATTGCCCCCTGTCTCTGTATCACCGACTCAGGGGATGAGTAGACCGCCCCCTGTCTCTGTATCACAAACTGAGGGGATGAGTATACTGCCCCCTTTCTCTGTATCACACACTAGGGGATGAGTAGACCGCCCCCTGTCTCTGTGTCACAGACTCAGTGGATGAGCAGATTGCCCCCTGTCTCTGCATCACAGACTCAGGGGATGAGTAGACCGCCCCCTGTCTCTGTATCACATACTGCGGAGATGAGCAGACTGCCCCCTGTCTCTGTATCACAGACTCAGGGGATGAGTAGACCGCCCCCTGTCTCTGTAACACAAACTGAGGGGATAAGCAGACCGCCCCCTGTCTCTGTATCACAGACTCAGTGGATGAGTAGACCGTCCCCTGTCTTTGAATCACACACTCAGTGGATGAGTAGACCGCCCCCTGTCTTTGTATCACAGACTCAGGGGATGAGTGGACCGCCCCCTGTCACTGTCTCACAAATTTAGGGGATGAGTAGACCGTCCCCTGTCTTTGTATCACAGAATCAGGGGATGGGTAGACCGCCCCATGTCTCTGTATCACATACTGAGGGGATGAGCAGACTGCCCCCTGTCTCTGTATCACAGACTCAGGGGATGAGTAGACCGCCCCCTGTCTCTGTAACACAAACTGAGGGGATAAGCAGACCGCCCCCTGTCTCTGTATCACAGACTCAGTGGATGAGTAGACCGTCCCCTGTCTTTGTATCACACACTCAGTGGATGAGCAGACTGCCCCCTGTCTCTGTATCACAGACTCAGGGGATGAGTAGACCGCCCCCTGTCTCTGTATCACATACTGAGGGGATGAGCAGACTGCCCCCTGTCTCTGTATCACAGACTCAGGGGATGATTGGACCGCCCCCTGTCTCTGTATCATTGATTCAGGGAATGAGTAGACCGCCCCCTGTCTCTGTATCAAAGACTCAGGGGATGAGTAGACCACCCCCTGTCTCTGTGTCACAAACTGAGGGGATAAGTAGACCGCCCCCTGTCCCTGTATCACATACTGAGGGGATAAGCAGACTGCCCCCTGTCTCTGTATCACAGACTCAGGGGATGGGTGGACCGCACCCTGTCTCTGTATCACATACTGAGGGGATGAGCAGACTGCCCCCTGTCTCTGCATCACAGACTCAGGGGATGAGTAGACCGCCCCCTGTCTCTGTATCACATACTGAGGGGATAAGCAGACTGCCCCCTGTCTATGTATCACAGACTCAGGGGATGGGTATACCGCCCCCTGTCTCGGGAACACAAACTGAGGGGATAAGCAGACCGCCCCCTGTCTCTGTATCTCAGATTCAGGGGATGAGTAGACCACTGCCTGTCTCTGTATCACAGACTCAGGGGATGAGTGGACCACCCCATTTCTCAGTATCACAGAGCCCGGGGATGAGTAGAGCGCGCCCTGTCTCTGTATCACACACTCGGGGGTTTTGTAGACTGCCCCCTGTCTCTGTGTCACAGACTCAGGGGATGAGTAGACCGCCCCCTGTCTCTGAATCACAGACCCAGGGGATGAGCAAACTGCCCCTTGTCTCTTATATCAGATTCAGGGGATGAGTAGACCATTCCCTGTCACAGTGTCCGAGACTCAGGGGATGAGTAGACCGCCCCCTGTCACTGTATCACAGACTCAGGGGATGAGTAGACTGCCCCCTGTCTCTGTGTCAGTGATTTAGGGGATGAGTAGACCGCTGCCTGTCTCTGTATAACAGACTCATGGGATGAGAAGACAGCCCCTGTCTCTGTATCACAGACTCAGGGGATGAGTGGACCGCCCCCTGTCTCTGTATCATAGACTCGGGGGATGAGTAGACTGCCCCCTGTCTCTGTATCACAGAGTCAGTGGATGAAAAGACCGTCACCTGTCTCTGTATCGCAGACTCAGTGGATGAGAAGACCGCCCCCTGTCTCTGTATCATTGATTCAGGGAATGAGTAGACCGCCCCCTGTCTCTGGATAACAGACTCAGGGGATGGGTAGACCGCCCCCTGTCTCTGTATCACAGAGTCAGTGGATGAAAAGACCGTCACCTGTCTCTGTATCGCAGACTCAGTGGATGAGAAGACCGCCCCCTGTCTCTGTATCACATACTGAGGGGATGAGTAGACCGCCCCATGTCTCTGTATCACACTCTCGGGGGATGAGTAGACCGCCCCCTGTCTCTGTATCACAGACTCAGGGGAGGAGTAGACCGCCCCCTGTCCCTGTATCACAGACTCAGAGGATGAGTACACCGCCCCCTGTTTCTGTATCATTGATTCAGGGGATGAGTAGACTGCCCCCTTTCTCTATGTCACAGAGTCAAGGGATGAGTAAACCGCCCCCTGTCTCTGTGTCACAGACTCAGGGGATGAGTAGAGCGCCCCCTGTCTCTGTATCACAGACTCAGGGGATGAGTAGAGCGCTCCCTGTCTCTGAATCACAGACTCAGGGGATGAGTAGAGCGCCCCCTGTCTCTGAATCACAGACTCAGGGGATGAGTAGAGCGCCCCCTGTCTCTGAATCACAGACTCAGGGGATGAGTAGAGCGCCCCCTGTCTCTGTATCACAGACACAGGGAATGAGCAAACTGCCCCTTGTCTCTGTATCTCAGTTTCAGGGGAGGAGTAGACCATTGCCTTTCTCTGTCTCACATACTCGGGGGATGAGTAGACCGCCCCCTGTCTATGGATCACAGACTCAGTGGATGAGTAGACCGCCCCCTGTCTATGGATCACAGACTCAGGGGATGAGTCGACCGCCCCCTGTCTCTTTTTCACAGACTCAGGGGATGAGTAGACCGCCCCCTGTCTATGGATCACAGACTCAGTGGATGAGTAGACCGCCCCCTGTCTCTGTATCACAGACTCAGGGGATGAGTGTACCGCCCCCTGTCTCTCTATCATTGATTCAGGGAATGAGTAGACCGCCCCCTGTCTCTGTTTCAAAGACTCAGGGGATGAGTCGACCGCCCCCTGTCTCTGTATCACAAACTGAGGGGATAAGTAGACCGTCCCCTGTCTTTGTATCACACACTCAGTGGATGAGCAGACTGCCCCCTGTCTCTGTTTCACAAATTTAGGGGATGAGTGGACCGCCCCCTGTCTCTGTATCACAAACTGAGGGGATGAGTAGACCGTCCCCTGTCTTTGTATCACACACTCAGTGGATGAGCAGACTGCCCCCTGTCTCTGTATCAAAGACTCAGGGTATGAGTAGACCGCCCCCTATCTCTGCATCACAAACTGAGGGGATGAGCAGACTGCCCCCTGTCTCTGCATCACAGACTCAGGGGATGAGTAGACCTCCCCCTGTGTCTGTATCACAAACTGATGGGATAAGCAGACAGCCCCCTGTCTCTGTATCACAGACTCAGTGGATGAGCAGACCGTCCCCTGTCTTTGTATCACACACTCAGTGGATGAGCAGACTGCCCCCTGTCTCTGTATCACAGACTCAGGGGATGAGTAGAACGCCCCCTGTCTCTGTATCACATACTGAGGGGATGAGCAGACTGCCCCCTGTCTCTGTATCACAGACTCAGGGGATGGGTATACCGCCCCCTGTCTCTGTATCACAAACTGAGGGGATGAGTAGACCGCCCCCTGTCTCTGAAACACAGACTCAGGGGATGAGGAGACCGCCCCTTGTCTCTGTATCACAGACTCAGGGGATGAGTTGACCGCCCCCTGTCTCTGTATCACAGACTCAGGGGATGAGTAGACCGCCCCCTGTCTCTGTATCAAATACTGAGGGGATGAGTAGACCGCCCCATGTCTCTGTTTCACACTCTCGGGGGATGAGTAGACCGCCCACTGTCTGTGTATCACAGACTCGGGGGATGAGTAGACCGCCCCCTGACTCTGGATCATTGATTCAGGGAATGAGTAGACCGCCCCCTGTCTAGGCATCACAGACTCAGGGGATGAGTAGACCGCCCCCTGTCTCTGTATCACAGACTGAGGGGATGAGCAGACTGCCCCCTGTCTCTGTATCATTGACTCAGGGGATGAGTAGACCGCCCCCTGTCTCTGTATCACAGACTCAGTGGATGAGTAGACCGCCCCCTGTCTCTGCATCACAGACTCAGGGGATGAGTAGACCGCCCCCTGTCTATGTATCACAGACTCAGTGGATGAGTAGACCGCCCCCTGTCTATGGATCACAGACTCAGGGGATGAGTAGACCGCCCTCTGTCTCTTTTTCGCAGACTCAGGGGATGAGTAGACCGCCCCCTGTCTATGGATCACAGACTCAGTGGATGAGTAGACCGCCCCCTGTCCCTGTATCACAGACTGAGGGGATGAGTAGACCGCCCCCTGTCTATGGATCACAGACTCAGTGGATGAGTAGACCGCCCCCTGTCTCTGTATCACATACTGAGGGGATGAGCAGACTGCCCCCTGTCTCTGTATCACAGACTCAGGGGATGAGTGGACCGCCCCCTGTCTCTCTATCATTGATTCAGGGAATGAGTAGACCGCCCCCTGTCTCTGTATCAAAGACTCAGGGGATGAGTAGACCGTCCCCTGTCTCTGTATCACAGACTCAGGGGATGGGTATACCGCCCCCTGTCTCTGTATCACAAACTGAGGGGATGAGTAGACCGCCCCCTGTCTCTGAAACACAGACTCAGGGGATGAGGAGACCGCCCCCTGTCTCTGTATCACAGACACAGGGGATGAGTTGACCGCCCCCTGTCTCTGTATCACATACTGAGGGGATGAGCAGACTGCCCCCTGTCTCTGTATCACAGACTCAGGGGATGAGTGGACCGCCCCCTGTCTCTCTATCATTGATTCAGGGAATGAGTAGACCGCCCCCTGTCTCTGTATCAAAGACTCAGGGGATGAGTAGACCGTCCCCTGTCTTTGTATCACACACTCAGTGGATGAGCAGACTGCCCCCTGTCTCTGTATCAAAGACTCAGGGTATGAGTAGACCGCCCCCTATCTCTGTATCACAAACTGAGGCGATGAGCAGACTGCCCCCTGTCTCTGCATCACAGACTCAGGGGATGAGTAGACCTCCCCCTGTGTCTGTATCACAAACTGATGGGATAAGCAGACAGCCCCCTGTCTCTGTATCACAGACTCAGTGGATGAGCAGACCGTCCCCTGTCTTTGTATCACACACTCAGTGGATGAGCAGACTGCCCCCTGTCTCTGTATCACAGACTCAGGGGATGAGTAGAACGCCTCCTGTCTCTGTATCACATACTGAGGGGATGAGTAGACCGCCCCCTGTCTCTGTATCACAGACTCAGGGGATGGGTATACCGCCCCCTGTCTCTGTATCACAAACTGAGGGGATGAGTAGACCGCCCCCTGTCTCTGAAACACAGACTCAGGGGATGAGGAGACCGCCCCCTGTCTCTGTATCACAGACACAGGGGATGAGTTGACCGCCCCCTGTCTCTGTATCACAGACTCAGGGGATGAGTAGACTGCCCCCTGTCTCTGTATCAAATACTGAGGGGATGAGTAGACCGCCCCATGTCTCTGTTTCACACTCTCGGGGGATGAGTAGACCGCCCACTGTCTGTGTATCACAGACTCGGGGGATGAGTAGACCGCCCCCTGACTCTGGATCATTGATTCAGGGAATGAGTAGACCGCCCCCTGTCTAGGCATCACAGACTCAGGGGATGAGTAGACCGCCCCCTGTCTCTGTATCACAGACTGAGGGGATGAGCAGACTGCCCCCTGTCTCTGTTTCATTGACTCAGGGGATGAGTAGACCGCCCCCTGTCTCTGTATCACAGACTCAGTGGATGAGTAGACCGCCCCCTGTCTCTGCATCACAGACTCAGGGAATGAGTAGAGCGCCCCCTGTCTCTGTATCGCACACTCAGCGATTGAGATAACCGCCCCCTTTCTCTGTATCACACTCTCGGGGGATGAGTGGACCGCCCCCTGTTTCTGTATCATAGACTCGGGCGATGAGTAGACCGCACCCTGACTCTGTATCATTGATTCAGGGAATGAGTAGACCGCCCCCTGTCTCTGGATAACAGACTCAGGGGATGGGTAGACCGCCCCCTGTCTCTGTATCACAGAGTCAGTGGATGAGTAGACCGCCCCCTGTCTCTGTATCACAGACTCAGGGGATGAGTAGACCGCCCCCTGTCTCTGTATCACATACTGAGGGGATGAGCAGACTGCCCCCTGTCCCTGGATCACAGACTCAGGGGATGAGTACACCGCCCCCTGTTTCTGTATCATTGATTCAGGGGATGAGTAGACCGCCCCCTGTCTCTGTGTCACAGACTCAGGGAATGAAACGACCGCCCCCTGTCCCTGTGTCACAGACTCAGGGGATGAGTAGACCGCCCCCTGTCTCTGCATCATAGACTCGGGGGATGAGTAGACTGCCCCCTGTCTCTGTATCACAGACTCAGGGGATGAGTAGACCGCCTCCTTTCTCTGTATCACAGACTCAGGGTATGAATAGACCGCCCCCTGTCTCTGTGTCACACTCTCGGGGGATGAGTAGACCACCCCCTGTCTCTGTATCACAGACTCAGGGGATGAGTAGACCGCCCCCTGTCTCTGTGTCACACTCTCGGGGGATGAGTAGACCGCCCCCTGTCTCTGTATCATAGACTCGGGGGATGAGTAGACCGCCCCCTGACTCTGTATCATTGATTCAGGGAATGAGTAGACCGCCCCCTGTCTCTGGATTACAGACTCAGGAGATGGGTAGACCGCCCCCTGTCTCTGTATCACAGAGTCAGTGGATGAAAAGACCGTCACCTGTCTCTGTATCGCAGACTCAGTGGATGAGAAGACCGCCCCCTGTCTCTGTATCACAGACTCAGGGGATGAATAGACCGCCCCCTGTCTCTGTATCACATACTGAGGGGATGAGTAGACCACCCCATGTCTCTGTATCACACTCTCGGGGGATGAGTAGACCGCCCCCTGTCTCTGTATCACAGACTCAGGGGAGCAGTAGACGGCCCCCTGTCTCTGTATCACATACTGTGGGGATGAGTAGACCGCCCCCTGTCTCTCTATCACATACTGAGGGGATGAGTAGACCTCCCCCTGTCTCTGCACCACAGACTCAGGTGATGATTAGACCGCCCCCTGTCTCTGTATCATAGACTCAGGCGATGTGCAGACCTCCCCCTGTCTCTTGATCAGAGATTCAGGGGATGAGTAGACAGCCCCCTGTCTCTGTATCACAGACTCAGGGGATGATTAGACAGCCCCCTGTCTCTGTATCACAGCTACAAGGGGTGAGTGGACCGCCCCCTGTCTCTGTATCTCAGACTCAGGGGAAGAGTAGACCGCCCCCTGTCTCTGTATCATAGACTCAGGGGAAGAGTAGACCGCCCCTTGTCTCTGTATCACAGACTCAGGGGATGTGTTGACCGCCTCCTGTCTCTGTATCACAGACTCAGGGCATGAGTTGACCGCCCCTTGTCTCTGTATCACAGACTCGGGGGATGAGTAGACCGACCCCTTTCTCTGTATCACACACTCGGGGGATGAGTAGACCGTCCCCTTGTCTCTGTGTCACAGACTCAGGGGATCAGTAGTCCGCCCCCTGTCTATTTATCAGAGATTCAGGGTATGAGTAGACCGTCCCCTGTCTCTGTCTAACAGACTCAGGGGATGAGTAGACCGCCCCCTGTCTCTGTATCACAGACTCAGTGGATGAGAAGACCGCCCCCTGTCTCTGTATCAAAGACTCAGGGGATGAGTAGACCGCCCCCTGTCTCTGTATCACAGACTCAGTGGTTGAGTAGACTGCCCGCTGTCTCTGTATCACAAACTCAGTGGATGAGCAGACCGCCCCCTGTCTCTGTATCACAGACTCAGTGGATGAGTAGACCATCCCCTGTCTTTGTATCACAGACTCAGGGGATGAGTAGACTGCCCGCTGTCTCTGTATCACAGACTCAAGGGATGAGTAGACCACCCCCTGTCTCTGCATCACAGACTGAGGGGATGAGTAAACAGCCCCTTGTCTCTGGACCACAGACTCAGGGGTTGATTAGACAGCCCCCTGTCTCTGTATCACAGCCACAAGGGGTGAGTCGACCGCCCCCTGTCTCTGTATCTCAGACTCAGGGGAAGAGTAGACCGCCCCCTGTCTCTGTATCATAGACTCAGGGGAAGAGTAGACCGCAAACTGTCTCTTTATCAGAGATTCAGGGAATGAGTTGACCGCCTCCATTCTCTGTGTCACAGACTCAGAGTATGAGTAGACCGCCCCCTGTCTCTGTCTCACACACTCGGGGGATGAGTAGACCGCCCCCTGTCTCTGTGTCACAGACTCAGGGGATGAGTAGACCGCCCCCTGTCTCTGTGTCACACACTCGCGGGATGAGTAGACCGCCCCCTGTCTCTGTGTCACAGAATCAGGGGAAGAGCAGACCGCCCCCTGTCTCTGTATCATAGACTCAGGGGATGTGCAGACCGCCCCCTGTCTCTTTATCAGAGATTCAGGGAATGTGTAGACCGCCCCCTGTCTCTGTATCACAGACTCAGTGGATGAGTCGACCGCCCCCTGTCTCTGTATCACATACTGAGGGGATGAGTAGACCACCCCATGTCTCTGTATCACACTCTCGGGGGATGAGTAGACCGCCCCCTGTCTCTGTATCACAGACTCAGGGGAGCAGTAGACGGCCCCCTGTCTCTGTATCACATACTGTGGGGATGAGTAGACCGCCCCCTGTCTCTGTATCACATACTGAGGGGATGAGTAGACCTCCCCCTGTCTCTGCACCACAGACTCAGGTGATGATTAGACCGCCCCCTGTCTCTGTATCATAGACTCAGGCGATGTGCAGACCTCCCCCTGTCTCTTGATCAGAGATTCAGGGGATGAGTAGACAGCCCCCTGTCTCTGTATCACAGACTCAGGGGATGATTAGACAGCCCCCTGTCTCTGTATCACAGCTACAAGGGGTGAGTGGACCGCCCCCTGTCTCTGTATCTCAGACTCAGGGGAAGAGTAGACCGCCCCCTGTCTCTGTATCATAGACTCAGGGGAAGAGTAGACCGCCCCTTGTCTCTGTATCACAGACTCAGGGGATGAGTTGACCGCCTCCTGTCTCTGTATCACAGACTCAGGGCATGAGTTGACCGCCCCTTGTCTCTGTATCACAGACTCGGGGGATGAGTAGACCGACCCCTTTCTCTGTATCACACACTCGGGGGATGAGTAGACCGTCCCCTTGTCTCTGTGTCACAGACTCAGGGGATCAGTAGTCCGCCCCCTGTCTATTTATCAGAGATTCAGGGTATGAGTAGACCGTCCCCTGTCTCTGTCTAACAGACTCAGGGGATGAGTAGACCGCCCCCTGTCTCTGTATCACAGACTCAGTGGATGAGAAGACCGCCCCCTGTCTCTGTATCAAAGACTCAGGGGATGAGTAGACCGCCCCCTGTCTCTGTATCACAGACTCAGTGGTTGAGTAGACTGCCCGCTGTCTCTGTATCACAAACTCAGTGGATGAGCAGACCGCCCCCTGTCTCTGTATCACAGACTCAGTGGATGAGTAGACCATCCCCTGTCTTTGTATCACAGACTCAGGGGATGAGTAGACTGCCCGCTGTCTCTGTATCACAGACTCAAGGGATGAGTAGACCACCCCCTGTCTCTGCATCACAGACTGAGGGGATGAGTAAACAGCCCCTTGTCTCTGGACCACAGACTCAGGGGTTGATTAGACAGCCCCCTGTCTCTGTATCACAGCCACAAGGGGTGAGTCGACCGCCCCCTGTCTCTGTATCTCAGACTCAGGGGAAGAGTAGACCGCCCCCTGTCTCTGTATCATAGACTCAGGGGAAGAGTAGACCGCAAACTGTCTCTTTATCAGAGATTCAGGGAATGAGTTGACCGCCTCCATTCTCTGTGTCACAGACTCAGAGTATGAGTAGACCGCCCCCTGTCTCTGTCTCACACACTCGGGGGATGAGTAGACCGCCCCCTGTCTCTGTGTCACAGACTCAGGGGATGAGTAGACTGCCCCCTGTCTCTGTGTCACACACTCGCGGGATGAGTAGACCGCCCCCTGTCTCTGTGTCACAGAATCAGGGGAAGAGTAGACCGCCCCCTGTCTCTGTATCATAGACTCAGGGGATGTGCAGACCGCCCCCTGTCTCTTTATCAGAGATTCAGGGAATGTGTAGACCGCCCCCTGTCTCTGTATCACAGACTCAGTGGATGAGTCGACCGCCCCCTGTCTCTGTATCACAGACTCAGTGGATGAGAAGACCGCCCCCTGTCTCTGTATCAAAGACTCAGGGGATGAGTAGACCGACCCCTGTCTCTGTATCTCAGACTCGGGGGATGAGTAAACTGCCACTTGTCTCTGTATCACAGACTAAGGGAATGTGTAGACCGCCCCCTGTCTCTGTATCATTGATTCAGGGGATGAGTAGACCGCCCCCTGTCTCTGTGTCACAGACTTAAGCGATGAGTAAACTGCCACTTGTCTCTGTATCACAGAGTCAGTGGATGAGTAGACCGTCCCCTGTCTCTGTATCACAGACTCAGTGGATGAGAAGACCGCCCCCTGTCTTTGTATCACAAACTCAGTGGATGAGCAGACTGCCCACTGTCTCTGTATCAAAGACTCAGGGGATGAGTAGACCGCCCCCTGTCTCTGTATCAAAGACTCAGGGGATGAGAAGACCGCCCCCTGTCTCTGTATCAAAGACTCAGGGGATGAGTAGACCGCCCCCTGTCTCTGTATCACAGATTCAGTGGATGAGTAGACCGTCCCCTGTCTCTGTATCAAAGACTCAGGGGATGAGTAGACCGTCCCCTGTCTCTGTATCACAGACTCAGTGGATGAGAAGACCGCCCCCTGTCTTTGTATCAGAAACTCAGTGGATGAGCAGACTGCCCACTGTCTCTGTATCAAAGACTCAGGGGATGCGTAGACCGCCCCCTGTCTCTTTATCACACACTCGGGGGATGAGAAGACCGCCCCCTGTCTCTGTATCAAAGACTCAGGGGATGAGAAGACCGCCCACTGTCTCTGTATCAAAGACTCAGGGGATGAGAAGACCGCCCCCTGTCTCTGTATCAAAGACTCAGGGGATGAGAAGACCGCCCCCTGTCTCTGTATCAAAGACTCAGGGGATGAGTAGACCGCCCCCTGTCTCTGTATCACAGAGTCAGTGGATGAGTAGACCGTCCCCTGTCTCTGTATCACAGACTCAGTGGATGAGCAGACTGACCACTGTCTCTGTATCAAAGACTCAGGGGATGCGTAGACCGCCCCCTGTCTCTTCATCACGCACTCAGGGGATGAGTAGACCGCCCCCTGTCTCTGTTTCACAGACTCGGGGGATGAGTCGACCGCCCCCTGTCTCTGTATCATTGATTCAGTGGATGAGTAGACCGCCCCCTGTCTCTGGATCATTGATTCAGGGGATGAATGGACCGCCCCCTGTCTCTGTGTCACAGACTCAGGCGATGAGCAGACTGCCCCCTGTCTCTGTATCACAGTGTCAGTGGATGAGTAGACCGTCACCTGTCTCTGTATCACAGACTCAGTGGATGAGAAGACCGCCCCCTGTCTCTGTATCAAAGACTCAGGGGTTGAATAGACCGCCCCCTGTCTCTGTATCACAGACTCAGGGGATGAATATACCGCCCCCTGTCTCTGTATCACAGACTCAGGGGATGAATAGACCGCACCCTGTCTCTGTATCTCAGAGTCAGCGGATGACTAGACAGCCCCCTGTCTCTGTATCACAGCCACAAGGGGTGAGTAGACCGCCCCCTGTCTCTGTATCATAGACTCAGGAGAAAAGTAGACCGCCCCCTGTCTCTGTATCACAGACTCAGGGGATGAGTAGACCGCCCCCTGTCTCTGTATCATAGACTCAGGGGATGCGTAGACCGCCCCCTGTCTCTTTATCACACACTCGGGGGATGAGTAGACCGCCCCCTGTCTCTGTATCACAGACTCGGGGGATGAGTCGACCGCCCCCTGTCGCTGCATCACCGACTCGGGGGATGAGAAGACCGCCCCCTGTCGCTGTATCACCAACTCGGGGGATGAGTAGACCGCCCCCTGTCTCTGTATCATTGATTCAGTGGATGAGTAGACCGCCCCTTGTCTCTGGATCATTGATTCAGCGGATGAATGGACCGCCCCCTGTCTCTGTGTCACAGACTCAGGCGATGAGGAGACCGCCCCCTGTCTCTGTATCAAAGACTCAGGGGATGAGAAGACCGCCCCCTGTCTCTGTATCAAAGACTCAGGGGATGAGAAGACCGCCCCCTGTCTCTGTATCAAAGACTCAGGGGATGAGAAGACCGCCCCCTGTCTCTGTATCAAAGACTCAGGGGATGAGTAGACCGCCCCCTGTCTCTGTATCACAGAGTCAGTGGATGAGTAGACCGTCCCCTGTCTCTGTATCACAGACTCAGTGGATGAGCAGACTGCCCACTGTCTCTGTATCAAAGACTCAGGGGATGCGTAGACCGCCCCCTGTCTCTTTATCACACACTCAGGGGATGAGTAGACAGCCCCCTGTCTCTGCATCACAGACTCAGGGAATGAGTAGAGCGCCCCCTGTCTCTGTATCGCACACTCAGCGATTGAGATAACCGCCCCCTTTCTCTGTATCACACTCTCGGGGGATGAGTGGACCGCCCCCTGTTTCTGTATCATAGACTCGGGGGATGAGTAGACCGCACCCTGACTCTGTATCATTGATTCAGGGAATGAGTAGACCGCCCCCTGTCTCTGGATAACAGACTCAGGGGATGGGTAGACCGCCCCCTGTCTCTGTATCACAGAGTCAGTGGATGAGTAGACCGCCCCCTGTCTCTGTATCACAGACTCAGGGGATGAGTAGACCGCCCCCTGTCTCTGTATCACATACTGAGGGGATGAGCAGACTGCCCCCTGTCCCTGGATCACTGACTCAGGGGATGAGTACACCGCCCCCTGTTTCTGTATCATTGATTCAGGGGATGAGTAGACTGCCCCCTTTCTCTGTGTCACAGAGTCAGGGGATGAGTAGACCGCCCCCTGTCTCTGTGTCACAGACTCAGGGAATGAAACGACCGCCCCCTCTCCCTGTGTCACAGACTCAGGGGATGAGTAGACCGCCCCCTGTCTCTGCATCATAGACTCAGGGGATGAGTAGACCGCCTCCTTTCTCTGTATCACAGACTCAGGGAATGAAACGACCGCCCCCTGTCCCTGTGTCACAGACTCAGGGGATGAGTAGACTGCCCCCTGTCTCTGTATCACAGACTCAGGGGATGAGTAGACCGCCTCCTTTCTCTGTATCACAGACTCAGGGTATGAATAGACCGCCCCCTGTCTCTGTGTCACACTCTCGGGGGATGAGTAGACCACCCCCTGTCTCTGTATCACAGACTCAGGGGATGAGTAGACCGCCCCCTGTCTCTGTGTCACACTCTCGGGGGATGAGTAGACCGCCCCCTGTCTCTGTATCATAGACTCGGGGGATGAGTAGACCGCCCCCTGACTCTGTATCATTGATTCAGGGAATGAGTAGACCGCCCCCTGTCTCTGGATTACAGACTCAGGAGATGGGTAGACCGCCCCCTGTCTCTGTATCACAGAGTCAGTGGATGAAAAGACCGTCACCTGTCTCTGTATCGCAGACTCAGTGGATGAGAAGACCGCCCCCTGTCTCTGTATCACAGACTCAGGGGATGAATAGACCGCCCCCTGTCTCTGTATCACATACTGAGGGGATGAGTAGACCGCCCCATGTCTCTGTATCACACTCTCGGGGGATGAGTAGACCGCCCCCTGTCTCTGTATCACAGACTCAGGGGAGCAGTAGACGGCCCCCTGTCTCTGTATCACATACTGTGGGGATGAGTAGACCGCCCCCTGTCTCTGTATCACATACTGAGGGGATGAGCAGACCTCCCCCTGTCTCTGCACCACAGACTCAGGTGATGATTAGACCGCCCCCTGTCTCTGTATCATAGACTCAGGCGATGTGCAGACCTCCCCCTGTCTCTTGATCAGAGATTCAGGGGATGAGTAGACAGCCCCCTGTCTCTGTATCACAGACTCAGGGGATGATTAGACAGCCCCCAGTCTCTGTATCACAGCCACAAGGGGTGAGTGGACCGCCCCCTGTCTCTGTATCTCAGACTCAGGGGAAGAGTAGACCGCCCCCTGTCTCTGTATCATAGACTCAGGGGAAGAGTAGACCGCCCCTTGTCTCTGTATCACAGACTCAGGGGATGAGTTGACCGCCTCCTGTCTCTGTATCACAGACTCAGGGCATGAGTTGACCGCCCCTTGTCTCTGTATCACAGACTCGGGGGATGAGTAGACCGACCCCTTTCTCTGTATCACACACTCGGGGGATGAGTAGACCGTCCCCTTGTCTCTGTGTCACAGACTCAGGGGATCAGTAGTCCGCCCCCTGTCTATTTATCAGAGATTCAGGGTATGAGTAGACCGTCCCCTGTCTCTGTCTAACAGACTCAGGGGATGAGTAGACCGCCCCCTGTCTCTGTATCACAGACTCAGTGGATGAGAAGACCGCCCCCTGTCTCTGTATCAAAGACTCAGGGGATGAGTAGACCGCCCCCTGTCTCTGTATCACAGACTCAGTGGTTGAGTAGACTGCCCGCTGTCTCTGTATCACAAACTCAGTGGATGAGCAGACCGCCCCCTGTCTCTGTATCACAGACTCAGTGGATGAGTAGACCATCCCCTGTCTTTGTATCACAGACTCAGGGGATGAGTAGACTGCCCGCTGTCTCTGTATCACAGACTCAAGGGATGAGTAGACCACCCCCTGTCTCTGCATCACAGACTGAGGGGATGAGTAAACAGCCCCTTGTCTCTGGACCACAGACTCAGGGGTTGATTAGACAGCCCCCTGTCTCTGTATCACAGCCACAAGGGGTGAGTCGACCGCCCCCTGTCTCTGTATCTCAGACTCAGGGGAAGAGTAGACCGCCCCCTGTCTCTGTATCATAGACTCAGGGGAAGAGTAGACCGCAAACTGTCTCTTTATCAGAGATTCAGGGAATGAGTTGACCGCCTCCATTCTCTGTGTCACAGACTCAGAGTATGAGTAGACCGCCCCCTGTCTCTGTCTCACACACTCGGGGGATGAGTAGACCGCCCCCTGTCTCTGTGTCACAGACTCAGGGGATGAGTAGACCGCCCCCTGTCTCTGTGTCACACACTCGCGGGATGAGTAGACCGCCCCCTGTCTCTGTGTCACAGAATCAGGGGAAGAGTAGACCGCCCCCTGTCTCTGTATCATAGACTCAGGGGATGTGCAGACCGCCCCCTGTCTCTTTATCAGAGATTCAGGGAATGTGTAGACCGCCCCCTGTCTCTGTATCACAGACTCAGTGGATGAGTCGACCGCCCCCTGTCTCTGTATCACAGACTCAGTGGATGAGAAGACCGCCCCCTGTCTCTGTATCAAAGACTCAGGGGATGAGTAGACCGCCCCCTGTCTCTGTATCTCAGACTCGGGGGATGAGTAAACTGCCACTTGTCTCTGTATCACAGACTAAGGGAATGTGTAGACCGCCCCCTGTCTCTGTATCATTGATTCAGGGGATGAGTAGACCGCCCCCTGTCTCTGTGTCACAGACTTAAGCGATGAGTAAACTGCCACTTTTCTCTGTATCACAGAGTCAGTGGATGAGTAGACCGTCCCCTGTCTCTGTATCACAGACTCAGTGGATGAGAAGACCGCCCCCTGTCTTTGTATCACAAACTCAGTGGATGACCAGACTGCCCACTGTCTCTGTATCAAAGACTCAGGGGATGAGTAGACCGCCCCCTGTCTCTGTATCAAAGACTCAGGGGATGAGAAGACCGCCCCCTGTCTCTGTATCAAAGACTCAGGGGATGAGTAGACCGCCCCCTGTCTCTGTATCACAGAGTCAGTGGATGAGTAGACCGTCCCCTGTCTCTGTATCAAAGACTCAGGGGATGAGTAGACCGTCCCCTGTCTCTGTATCACAGACTCAGTGGATGAGAAGACCGCCCCCTGTCTTTGTATCACAAACTCAGTGGATGAGCAGACTGCCCACTGTCTCTGTATCAAAGACTCAGGGGATGCGTAGACCGCCCCCTGTCTCTTTATCACACACTCGGGGGATGAGAAGACCGCCCCCTGTCTCTGTATCAAAGACTCAGGGGATGAGAAGACCGCCCACTGTCTCTGTATCATAGACTCAGGGGAAGAGTAGACCGCAAACTGTCTCTTTATCAGAGATTCAGGGAATGAGTTGACCGCCTCCATTCTCTGTGTCACAGACTCAGAGTATGAGTAGACCGCCCCCTGTCTCTGTCTCACACACTCGGGGGATGAGTAGACCGCCCCCTGTCTCTGTGTCACAGACTCAGGGGATGAGTAGACCGCCCCCTGTCTCTGTGTCACACACTCGCGGGATGAGTAGACCGCCCCCTGTCTCTGTGTCACAGAATCAGGGGAAGAGTAGACCGCCCCCTGTCTCTGTATCATAGACTCAGGGGATGTGCAGACCGCCCCCTGTCTCTTTATCAGAGATTCAGGGAATGTGTAGACCGCCCCCTGTCTCTGTATCACAGACTCAGTGGATGAGTCGACCGCCCCCTGTCTCTGTATCACAGACTCAGTGGATGAGAAGACCGCCCCCTGTCTCTGTATCAAAGACTCAGGGGATGAGTAGACCGCCCCCTGTCTCTGTATCTCAGACTCGGGGGATGAGTAAACTGCCACTTGTCTCTGTATCACAGACTAAGGGAATGTGTAGACCGCCCCCTGTCTCTGTATCATTGATTCAGGGGATGAGTAGACCGCCCCCTGTCTCTGTGTCACAGACTTAAGCGATGAGTAAACTGCCACTTTTCTCTGTATCACAGAGTCAGTGGATGAGTAGACCGTCCCCTGTCTCTGTATCACAGACTCAGTGGATGAGAAGACCGCCCCCTGTCTTTGAATCACAAACTCAGTGGATGACCAGACTGCCCACTGTCTCTGTATCAAAGACTCAGGGGATGAGTAGACCGCCCCCTGTCTCTGTATCAAAGACTCAGGGGATGAGAAGACCGCCCCCTGTCTCTGTATCAAAGACTCAGGGGATGAGTAGACCGCCCCCTGTCTCTGTATCACAGAGTCAGTGGATGAGTAGACCGTCCCCTGTCTCTGTATCAAAGACTCAGGGGATGAGTAGACCGTCCCCTGTCTCTGTATCACAGACTCAGTGGATGAGAAGACCGCCCCCTGTCTTTGTATCACAAACTCAGTGGATGAGCAGACTGCCCACTGTCTCTGTATCAAAGACTCAGGGGATGCGTAGACCGCCCCCTGTCTCTTTATCACACACTCGGGGGATGAGAAGACCGCCCCCTGTCTCTGTATCAAAGACTCAGGGGATGAGAAGACCGCCCACTGTCTCTGTATCAAAGACTCAGGGGATGAGAAGACCGCCCCCTGTCTCTGTATCAAAGACTCAGGGGATGAGAAGACCGCCCCCTGTCTCTGTATCAAAGACTCAGGGGATGAGTAGACCGCCCCCTGTCTCTGTATCACAGAGTCAGTGGATGAGTAGACCGTCCCCTGTCTCTGTATCACAGACTCAGTGGATGAGCAGACTGCCCACTGTCTCTGTATCAAAGACTCAGGGGATGCGTAGACCGCCCCCTGTCTCTTCATCACGCACTCAGGGGATGAGTAGACCGCCCCCTGTCTCTGTTTCACAGACTCGGGGGATGAGTCGACCGCCCCCTGTCTCTGTATCATTGATTCAGTGGATGAGTAGACCGCCCCCTGTCTCTGGATCATTGATTCAGGGGATGAATGGACCGCCCCCTGTCTCTGTGTCACAGACTCAGGCGATGAGCAGACTGCCCCCTGTCTCTGTATCACAGTGTCAGTGGATGAGTAGACCGTCACCTGTCTCTGTATCACAGACTCAGTGGATGAGAAGACCGCCCCCTGTCTCTGTATCAAAGACTCAGGGGTTGAATAGACCGCCCCCTGTCTCTGTATCACAGACTCAGTGGATGAGAAGACCGCCCCCTGTCTCTGTATCAAAGACTCAGGGGATGAGTAGACCGCCCCCTGTCTCTGTATCTCAGACTCGGGGGATGAGTAAACTGCCACTTGTCTCTGTATCACAGACTAAGGGAATGTGTAGACCGCCCCCTGTCTCTGTATCATTGATTCAGGGGATGAGTAGACCGCCCCCTGTCTCTGTGTCACAGACTTAAGCGATGAGTAAACTGCCACTTGTCTCTGTGTCACAGAGTCAGTGGATGAGTAGACCGTCCCCTGTCTCTGTATCACAGACTCAGTGGATGAGAAGACCGCCCCCTGTCTTTGTATCACAAACTCAGTGGATGACCAGATTGCCCACTGTCTCTGTATCAAAGACTCAGGGGATGAGTAGACCGCCCCCTGTCTCTGTATCAAAGACTCAGGGGATGAGAAGACCGCCCCCTGTCTCTGTATCAAAGACTCAGGGGATGAGTAGACCGCCCCCTGTCTCTGTATCACAGAGTCAGTGGATGAGTAGACCGTCCCCTGTCTCTGTATCAAAGACTCAGGGGATGAGTAGACCGTCCCCTGTCTCTGTATCACAGACTCAGTGGATGAGAAGACCGCCCCCTGTCTTTGTATCACAAACTCAGTGGATGAGCAGACTGCCCACTGTCTCTGTATCAAAGACTCAGGGGATGCGTAGACCGCCCCCTGTCTCTTTATCACACACTCGGGGGATGAGAAGACCGCCCCCTGTCTCTGTATCAAAGACTCAGGGGATGAGAAGACCGCCCACTGTCTCTGTATCAAAGACTCAGGGGATGAGAAGACCGCCCCCTGTCTCTGTATCAAAGACTCAGGGGATGAGAAGACCGCCCCCTGTCTCTGTATCAAAGACTCAGGGGATGAGTAGACCGCCCCCTGTCTCTGTATCACAGAGTCAGTGGATGAGTAGACCGTCCCCTGTCTCTGTATCACAGACTCAGTGGATGAGCAGACTGCCCACTGTCTCTGTATCAAAGACTCAGGGGATGCGTAGACCGCCCCCTGTCTCTTCATCACGCACTCAGGGGATGAGTAGACCGCCCCCTGTCTCTGTTTCACAGACTCGGGGGATGAGTCGACCGCCCCCTGTCTCTGTATCATTGATTCAGTGGATGAGTAGACCGCCCCCTGTCTCTGGATCATTGATTCAGGGGATGAATGGACCGCCCCCTGTCTCTGTGTCACAGACTCAGGCGATGAGCAGACTGCCCCCTGTCTCTGTATCACAGTGTCAGTGGATGAGTAGACCGTCACCTGTCTCTGTATCACAGACTCAGTGGATGAGAAGACCGCCCCCTGTCTCTGTATCAAAGACTCAGGGGTTGAATAGACCGCCCCCTGTCTCTGTATCACAGACTCAGGGGATGAATATACCGCCCCCTGTCTCTGTATCACAGACTCAGGGGATGAATAGACCGCACCCTGTCTCTGTATCTCAGAGTCAGCGGATGACTAGACAGCCCCCTGTCTCTGTATCACAGCCACAAGGGGTGAGTAGACCGCCCCCTGTCTCTGTATCATAGACTCAGGAGAAAAGTAGACCGCCCCCTGTCTCTGTATCACAGACTCAGGGGATGAGTAGACCGCCCCCTGTCTCTGTATCATAGACTCAGGGGATGCGTAGACCGCCCCCTGTCTCTTTATCACACACTCGGGGGATGAGTAGACCGCCCCCTGTCTCTGTATCACAGACTCGGGGGATGAGTCGACCGCCCCCTGTCGCTGCATCACCGACTCGGGGGATGAGAAGACCGCCCCCTGTCGCTGTATCACCGACTCGGGGGATGAGTAGACCGCCCCCTGTCTCTGTATCATTGATTCAGTGGATGAGTAGACCGCCCCTTGTCTCTGGATCATTGATTCAGCGGATGAATGGACCGCCCCCTGTCTCTGTGTCACAGACTCAGGCGATGAGAAGACCGCCCCCTGTCTCTGTATCAAAGACTCAGGGGATGAGAAGACCGCCCCCTGTCTCTGTATCAAAGACTCAGGGGATGAGAAGACCGCCCCCTGTCTCTGTATCAAAGACTCAGGGGATGAGAAGACCGCCCCCTGTCTCTGTATCAAAGACTCAGGGGATGAGAAGACCGCCCCCTGTCTCTGTATCAAAGACTCAGGGGATGAGTAGACCGCCCCCTGTCTCTGTATCACAGAGTCAGTGGATGAGTAGACCGTCCCCTGTCTCTGTATCACAGACTCAGTGGATGAGCAGACTGCCCACTGTCTCTGTATCAAAGACTCAGGGGATGCGTAGACCGCCCCCTGTCTCTTTATCACACACTCAGGGGATGAGTAGACAGCCCCCTGTCTCTGTTTCACAGACTCGGGGGATGAGTCGACCGCCCCATGTCACTGTATCATTGATTCAGTGGATGAGTAGACCGCCCCCTGTCTCTGGATCATTGATTCAGGGGATGAATGGACCGTCCCCTCTCTCTGTGTCACAGACTCAGGCGATGAGCAGACTGCCCCCTGTCTCTGTATCACAGTGTCAGTGGATGAGTAGACCGTCACCTGTCTCTGTATCACAGACTCAGTGGATGAGAAGACCGCCCCCTGTCTCTGTATCAAAGACTCAGGGGTTGAATAGACCGCCCCCTGTCTCTGTATCACAGACTCAGGGGATGAATATACCGCCCCCTGTCTCTGTATCACAGACTCAGTGGATGAGAAGACCGCCCCCTGTCTCTGTATCAAAGACTCAGGGGATGAGTAGACCGCCCCCTGTCTCTGTATCTCAGACTCGGGGGATGAGTAAACTGCCACTTGTCTCTGTATCACAGACTAAGGGAATGTGTAGACCGCCCCCTGTCTCTGTATCATTGATTCAGGGGATGAGTAGACCGCCCCCTGTCTCTGTGTCACAGACTTAAGCGATGAGTAAACTGCCACTTGTCTCTGTGTCACAGAGTCAGTGGATGAGTAGACCGTCCCCTGTCTCTGTATCACAGACTCAGTGGATGAGAAGACCGCCCCCTGTCTTTGTATCACAAACTCAGTGGATGACCAGACTGCCCACTGTCTCTGTATCAAAGACTCAGGGAATGAGTAGACCGCCCCCTGTCTCTGTATCAAAGACTCAGGGGATGAGAAGACCGCCCCCTGTCTCTGTATCAAAGACTCAGGGGATGAGTAGACCGCCCCCTGTCTCTGTATCACAGAGTCAGTGGATGAGTAGACCGTCCCCTGTCTCTGTATCAAAGACTCAGGGGATGAGTAGACCGTCCCCTGTCTCTGTATCACAGACTCAGTGGATGAGAAGACCGCCCCCTGTCTTTGTATCACAAACTCAGTGGATGAGCAGACTGCCCACTGTCTCTGTATCAAAGACTCAGGGGATGCGTAGACCGCCCCCTGTCTCTTTATCACACACTCGGGGGATGAGAAGACCGCCCCCTGTCTCTGTATCAAAGACTCAGGGGATGAGAAGACCGCCCACTGTCTCTGTATCAAAGACTCAGGGGATGAGAAGACCGCCCCCTGTCTCTGTATCAAAGACTCAGGGGATGAGAAGACCGCCCCCTGTCTCTGTATCAAAGACTCAGGGGATGAGTAGACCGCCCCCTGTCTCTGTATCACAGAGTCAGTGGATGAGTAGACCGTCCCCTGTCTCTGTATCACAGACTCAGTGGATGAGCAGACTGCCCACTGTCTCTGTATCAAAGACTCAGGGGATGCGTAGACCGCCCCCTGTCTCTTCATCACGCACTCAGGGGATGAGTAGACCGCCCCCTGTCTCTGTTTCACAGACTCGGGGGATGAGTCGACCGCCCCCTGTCTCTGTATCATTGATTCAGTGGATGAGTAGACCGCCCCCTGTCTCTGGATCATTGATTCAGGGGATGAATGGACCGCCCCCTGTCTCTGTGTCACAGACTCAGGCGATGAGCAGACTGCCCCCTGTCTCTGTATCACAGTGTCAGTGGATGAGTAGACCGTCACCTGTCTCTGTATCACAGACTCAGTGGATGAGAAGACCGCCCCCTGTCTCTGTATCAAAGACTCAGGGGTTGAATAGACCGCCCCCTGTCTCTGTATCACAGACTCAGGGGATGAATATACCGCCCCCTGTCTCTGTATCACAGACTCAGGGGATGGATAGACCGCACCCTGTCTCTGTATCTCAGAGTCAGCGGATGACTAGACAGCCCCCTGTCTCTGTATCACAGCCACAAGGGGTGAGTAGACCGCCCCCTGTCTCTGTATCATAGACTCAGGAGAAAAGTAGACCGCCCCCTGTCTCTGTATCACAGACTCAGGGGATGAGTAGACCGCCCCCTGTCTCTGTATCATAGACTCAGGGGATGCGTAGACCGCCCCCTGTCTCTTTATCACACACTCGGGGGATGAGTAGACCGCCCCCTGTCTCTGTATCACAGACTCGGGGGATGAGTCGACCGCCCCCTGTCGCTGCATCACCGACTCGGGGGATGAGAAGACCGCCCCCTGTCGCTGTATCACCGACTCGGGGGATGAGTAGACCGCCCCCTGTCTCTGTATCATTGATTCAGTGGATGAGTAGACCGCCCCTTGTCCCTGGATCATTGATTCAGCGGATGAATGGACCGCCCCCTGTCTCTGTGTCACAGACTCAGGCGATGAGAAGACCGCCCCCTGTCTCTGTATCAAAGACTCAGGGGATGAGAAGACCGCCCCCTGTCTCTGTATCAAAGACTCAGGGGATGAGAAGACCGCCCCCTGTCTCTGTATCAAAGACTCAGGGGATGAGAAGACCGCCCCCTGTCTCTGTATCAAAGACTCAGGGGATGAGAAGACCGCCCCCTGTCTCTGTATCAAAGACTCAGGGGATGAGTAGACCGCCCCCTGTCTCTGTATCACAGAGTCAGTGGATGAGTAGACCGTCCCCTGTCTCTGTATCACAGACTCAGTGGATGAGCAGACTGCCCACTGTCTCTGTATCAAAGACTCAGGGGATGCGTAGACCGCCCCCTGTCTCTTTATCACACACTCAGGGGATGAGTAGACAGCCCCCTGTCTCTGTTTCACAGACTCGGGGGATGAGTCGACCGCCCCATGTCACTGTATCATTGATTCAGTGGATGAGTAGACCGCCCCCTGTCTCTGGATCATTGATTCAGGGGATGAATGGACCGTCCCCTCTCTCTGCGTCACAGACTCAGGCGATGAGCAGACTGCCCCCTGTCTCTGTATCACAGTGTCAGTGGATGAGTAGACCGTCACCTGTCTCTGTATCACAGACTCAGTGGATGAGAAGACCGCCCCCTGTCTCTGTATCAAAGACTCAGGGGTTGAATAGACCGCCCCCTGTCTCTGTATCACAGACTCAGGGGATGAATATACCGCCCCCTGTCTCTGTATCACAGACTCAGGGGATGAATAGACCGCACCCTGTCTCTGTATCTCAGAGTCAGCGGATGACTAGACAGCCCCCTGTCTCTGTATCACAGCCACAAGGGGTGAGTAGACCGCCCCCTGTCTCTGTATGTCAGACTCAGGAGAAGAGTAGACCGCCCCCTGTCTCTGTATCACAGACTCAGGGGTTGAGTAGACCGCCCCCTGTCTCTGTATCATAGACTCAGGGGATGCGTAGACCGCCCCCTGTCTCTTTATCACACACTCGGGGGATGAGTAGACCGCCCCCTGTCTCTGTATCACAGACTCGGGGGATGAGTCGTCCGCCCCCTGTCGCTGCATCACCGACTCGGGGGATGAGAAGACCGCCCCCTGTCGCTGTATCACCGACTCGGGGGATGAGTAGACCGCCCCCTGTCTCTGTATCATTGATTCAGTGGATGAGTAGACCGCCCCCTGTCTCTGGATCATTGATTCAGCGGATGAATGGACCGCCCCCTGTCTCTGTGTCACAGACTCAGGCGATGAGAAGACCGCCCCCTGTCTCTGTATCAAAGACTCAGGGGATGAGTAGACCGTCACCTGTCTCTGTATCACAGACTCAGTGGATGAGAAGACCGCCCCCTGTCTCTGTATCAAAGACTCAGGGGATGCGTAGACCGCACCCTGTCTCTGTATCTCAGAGTCAGCGGATGACTAGACCGCCCCCTGTCTCTGTATCACGTACTCGCGGGATGAGTAGAGCGCCCCCTGTCTCTGTATCACACACTCGGGGGATGAGTAGACCGCCCCCTGTCTCTTTATCTGAGATTCAGGGTATGAGTAGACCGCCCCCTGTCTCTGTATCACAGCCACAAGCGGTGAGTAGACCACCCCGTGTCTCTGTATCTCAGACTCAGGGGAAGAGTAGACCGCCCCCTGTCTCTGTATCATAGACTCAGGGGATGTGTAGACCGCCCCCTTCCTGTGTATCACACATTCAGGATTGAATAGATCTCCCCCAGTCTCTGTCTCATAGACCCGGGTGATGAGTTGACAGGCCCCTGTCTGTATTTAAGGGAATTTGGGGCTGAGTCGACCGCCCCTTGTCTCGGTATCACAAAGTTAGGTGATGAGTAGACCGCCCCCTGTCTCTGTATCACAGACTGAGGGGATAAGTAGACCGCCCCCTGTCTCTGTGTCACAAACTCTGGGGATGAGTAGACCAACACCTGTCTTTGAATCACAGACTAAGGGGACGGGTAGACCGTCCCCTGTCTTTGTATCACACACTCAGGGGATGAGTAGACCGTCCCCTGTCTCTGTATCACAGACTCAGTGGATGAGAAGACCGCCCCCTGTCTTTGTATCACACAATCAGTGGATGAGTAGACCGTCCCCTGTCTTTGTATCACAAACTCAGTGGATGAGCAGACTGCCCACTGTCTCTGTATCAAAGACTCAGGGGATGCGTAGACCGCCCCCTGTCTCTTTATCACACACTCGGGGGATGAGAAGACCGCCCCCTCTCTCTGTATCAAAGACTCAGGGGATGAGAAGACCGCCCCCTGTCTCTGTATCAAAGACTCAGGGGATGAGAAGACCGCCCCCTGTCTCTGTATCAAAGACTCAGGGGATGAGTAGACCGCCCCCTGTCTCTGTATCACAGAGTCAGTGGATGAGTAGACCGCCCCCTGTCTCTGTATCAAAGACTCAGGGGATGAGTAGACCGCCCCCTGTCTCTTTATCACACACTCAGGGGATGAGTAGACCGCCCCCTGTCTCTGTTTCACAGACTCGGGGGATGAGTCGACCGCCCCCTGTCTCTGTATCATTGATTCAGTGGATGAGTAGACCGCCCCCTGTCGCTGTATCACCGACTCGGGGGATGAGTAGACCGCCCCCTGTCTCTGTATCACAGACTCAGGGGATGAGTAGACCGCCCCCTGTCTCTGTATCATAGACTCAGGGGATGCGTAGACCGCCCCCTGTCTCTTTATCACACACTCGGGGGATGAGTAGACCGCCCCCTGTCTCTGTATCACAGACTCGGGGGATGAGTCGACCGCCCCCTGTCGCTGCATCACCGACTCGGGGGATGAGAAGACCGCCCCCTGTCGCTGTATCACCGACTCGGGGGATGAGTAGACCGCCCCCTGTCTCTGTATCATTGATTCAGTGGATGAGTAGACCGCCCCCTGTCTCTGGATCATTGATTCAGCGGATGAATGGACCGCCCCCTGTCTCTGTGTCACAGACTCAGGCGATGAGAAGACCGCCCCCTGTCTCTGTATCAAAGACTCAGGGGATGAGTAGACCGTCACCTGTCTCTGTATCACAGACTCAGTGGATGAGAAGACCGCCCCCTGTCTCTGTATCAAAGACTCAGGGGATGCGTAGACCGCACCCTGTCTCTGTATCTCAGAGTCAGCGGATGACTAGACCGCCCCCTGTCTCTGTATCACGTACTCGCGGGATGAGTAGAGCGCCCCCTGTCTCTGTATCACACACTCGGGGGATGAGTAGACCGCCCCCTGTCTCTTTATCTGAGATTCAGGGTATGAGTAGACCGCCCCCTGTCTCTGTATCACAGCCACAAGCGGTGAGTAGACCACCCCGTGTCTCTGTATCTCAGACTCAGGGGAAGAGTAGACCGCCCCCTGTCTCTGTATCATAGACTCAGGGGATGTGTAGACCGCCCCCTTCCTGTGTATCACACATTCAGGATTGAATAGATCTCCCCCAGTCTCTGTCTCATAGACCCGGGTGATGAGTTGACAGGCCCCTGTCTGTATTTAAGGGAATTTGGGGCTGAGTCGACCGCCCCTTGTCTCGGTATCACAAAGTTAGGGGATGAGTAGACCGCCCCCTGTCTCTGTATCACAGACTGAGGGGATAAGTAGACCGCCCCCTGTCTCTGTGTCACAAACTCTGGGGATGAGTAGACCAACACCTGTCTTTGAATCACAGACTAAGGGGACGGGTAGACCGTCCCCTGTCTTTGTATCACACACTCAGGGGATGAGTAGACCGTCCCCTGTCTCTGTATCACAGACTCAGTGGATGAGAAGACCGCCCCCTGTCTTTGTATCACACAATCAGTGGATGAGTAGACCGTCCCCTGTCTTTGTATCACAAACTCAGTGGATGAGCAGACTGCCCACTGTCTCTGTATCAAAGACTCAGGGGATGCGTAGACCGCCCCCTGTCTCTTTATCACACACTCGGGGGATGAGAAGACCGCCCCCTCTCTCTGTATCAAAGACTCAGGGGATGAGAAGACCGCCCCCTGTCTCTGTATCAAAGACTCAGGGGATGAGAAGACCGCCCCCTGTCTCTGTATCAAAGACTCAGGGGATGAGTAGACCGCCCCCTGTCTCTGTATCACAGAGTCAGTGGATGAGTAGACCGCCCCCTGTCTCTGTATCAAAGACTCAGGGGATGAGTAGACCGCCCCCTGTCTCTTTATCACACACTCAGGGGATGAGTAGACCGCCCCCTGTCTCTGTTTCACAGACTCGGGGGATGAGTCGACCGCCCCCTGTCTCTGTATCATTGATTCAGTGGATGAGTAGACCGCCCCCTGTCGCTGTATCACCGACTCGGGGGATGAGTAGACCGCCCCCTGTCTCTGTATCATTGATTCAGTGAATGAGTAGACCGCCCCCTGTCTCTGGATCATTGATTCAGGGGATGAATGGACCGCCCCCTGTCTCTGTGTCACAGACTCAGGCGATGAGCAGACTGCCCACTGTCTCTGTATCACAGACTCAGGGGATGAGTAGACCGCCCCCTGTCTCTGTATCACAGTGTCAGTGGATGAGTAGACCGTCACCTGTCTCTGTATCACAGACTCAGTGGATGAGAAGACCGCCCCCTGTCTCTGTATCAAAGACTCAGGGGATGAATAGACCGCCCCCTGTCTCTGTATCACAGACTCAGGGGATGAATAGACCGCACCCTGTCTCTGTATCTCAGAGTCAGCGGATGACTAGACAGCCCCCTGTCTCTGTATCACAGCCACAAGGGGTGAGTAGACCGCCCCCTGTCTCTGTATCTCAGACTCAGGAGAAGAGTAGACCGCCCCCTGTCTCTGTATCATAGACTCAGGGGATGCTTAGACCGCCCCCTGTCTCTTTATCACACACTCGGGGGATGAGTCGACCGCCCCCTGTCTCTGTATCACAGACTCGAAGGATGAGTCGACCGCCCCCTGTCGCTGTATCACCGACTCGGGGGATGAGAAGACCGCCCCCTGTCGCTGTATCACCGACTCGGGGGATGAGTAGACCGCCCCCTGTCTCTGTATCATTGATTCAGTGGATGAGTAGACCGCCCCTTGTCTCTGGATCATTGATTCAGGGGATGAATGGACCGCCCCCTGTCTCTGTGTCACAGACTCAGGCGATGAGAAGACCGCCCCCTGTCTCTGTATCAAAGACTCAGGGGATGAGTAGACCGTCACCTGTCTCTGTATCACAGACTCAGTGGATGAGAAGACCGCCCCCTGTCTCTGTATCAAAGACTCAGGGGATGCGTAGACCGCACCCTGTCTCTGTATCTCAGAGTCAGCGGATGACTAGACCGCCCCCTGTCTCTGTATCACGTATTCGCGGGATGAGTAGAGCGCCCCCTGTCTCTGTATCACAGACTCAGGGGATGAGTGGACCGCCCCCTGTCTCTGTATCACACACTCGGGGGATGAGTAGACCGCCCCCTGTCTCTTTATCTGAGATTCAGGGTATGAGTAGACCGCCCCCTGCCTCTGTATCACAGCCACAAGCGGTGAGTAGACCACCCCCTGTCTCTGTATCTCAGACTCAGGGGAAGAGTAGACCGCCCCCTGTCTCTGTATCATAGACTCAGGGGATGTGTAGACCGCCCCCTTCCTGTGTATCACACATTCAGGATTGAATAGATCTCCCCCAGTCTCTGTCTCATAGACCCGGGTGATGAGTTGACAGGCCCCTGTCTGTATTTAAGGGAATTTGGGGCTGAGTCGACCGCCCCTTGTCTCGGTATCACAAAGTTAGGGGATGAGTAGACCGCCCCCTGTCTCTGTATCACAGACTGAGGGGATAAGTAGACCGCCCCCTGTCTCTGTGTCACAAACTCTGGGGATGAGTAGACCAACACCTGTCTTTGAATCACAGACTAAGGGGACGGGTAGACCGTCCCCTGTCTTTGTATCACACACTCAGGGGATGATTAGACCGTCCCCTGTCTCTGTATCACAGACTCAGTGGATGAGAAGACCGCCCCCTGTCTTTGTATCACACAATCAGTGGATGAGTAGACCGTCCCCTGTCTTTGTATCACAAACTCAGTGGATGAGCAGACTGCCCACTGTCTCTGTATCAAAGACTCAGGGGATGCGTAGACCGCCCCCTGTCTCTTTATCACACACTCGGGGGATGAGAAGACCGCCCCCTCTCTCTGTATCAAAGGCTCAGGGGATGAGAAGACCGCCCCCTGTCTCTGTATCAAAGACTCAGGGGATGAGAAGACCGCCCCCTGTCTCTGTATCAAAAACTCAGGGGATGAGTAGACCGCCCCCTGTCTCTGTATCACAGAGTCAGTGGATGAGGAGACCGTCCCCTGTCTCTGTATCACAGACTCAGTGGATGAGCAGACTGCCCACTGTCTCTGTATCAAAGACTCAGGGGATGCGTAGACCGCCCCCTGTCTCTTTATCACACACTCAGGGGATGAGTAGACCGCCCCCTGTCTCTGCTTCACAGACTCGGGGGATGAGTCGACCGCCCCCTGTCTCTGTATCATTGATTCAGTGGATGAGTAGACCGCCCCCTGTCGCTGTATCACCGACTCGGGGGATGAGTAGACCGCCCCCTGTCTCTGTATCATTGATTCAGTGAATGAGTAGACCGCCCCCTGTCTCTGGATCATTGATTCAGGGGATGAATGGACCGCCCCCTGTCTCTGTGTCACAGACTCAGGCGATGAGCAGAATGCCCACTGTCTCTGTATCACAGACTCAGGGGATGAGTAGACCGTCACCTGTCTCTGTATCACAGACTCAGTGGATGAGCAGACTGCCCACTTTCTCTGTATCACAGACTCAGGGGATGAGTAGACCGCCCCCTGTCTCTGTATCAAAGACTCAGGGGATGAATAGACCGCCCCCTCTGTCTGTATCACAGACTCAGGGGATGAATAGACCGCACCCTGTCTCTGTATCTCAGAGTCAGCGGATGACTAGACAGCCCCCTGTCTCTGTATCACAGCCACAAGGGGTGAGTAGACCGCCCCCTGTCTCTGTATCTCAGACTCAGGAGAAGAGTAGACCGCCCCCTGTCTCTGTATCATAGACTCAGGGGATGCGTAGACCGCCCCCTGTCTCTTTATCACACACTCGGGGGATGAGTAGACCGCCCGCTGTCTCTGTATCACAGACTCGGGGGATGAGTCGACCGCCCCCTGTCGCTGTATCACCGACTCGGGGGATGAGAAGACCGCCCCCTGTCGCTGTATCACCGACTCGGGGGATGAGTAGACCGCCCCCTGTCTCTGTATCATTGATTCAGTGGATGTGTAGACCGCCCCCTGTCTCTGGATCATTGATTCAGGGGATGAATGGACCGCCACCTGTCTCTGTATCAAAGACTCAGGGGATGAGTAGACCGTCACCTGTCTCTGTATCACAGACTCAGGCGATGAGAAGACCGCCCCCTGTCTCTGTATCAAAGACTCAGGGGATGAGTAGACCGTCACCTGTCTCTGTATCACAGACTCAGGCGATGAGAAGACCGCCCCCTGTCTCTGTATCAAAGACTCAGGGGATGCGTAGACCGCACCCTGTCTCTGTATCTCAGAGTCAGCGGATGACTAGACCGCCCCCTGTCTCTGTATCACGTACTCGCGGGATGAGTAGAGCGCCCCCTGTCTCTGTATCACAGACTCAGGGGATGAGCAGACTGCCCCCTGTCTCTGTATCACAGTGTCAGTGGATGAGTAGACCGTCACCTGTCTCTGTATCACAGACTCAGTGGATGAGAAGACCGCCCCCTGTCTCTGTATCAAAGACTCAGGGGTTGAATAGACCGCCCCCTGTCTCTGTATCACAGACTCAGGGGATGAATATACCGCCCCCTGTCTCTGTATCACAGACTCAGGGGATGAATAGACCGCACCCTGTCTCTGTATCTCAGAGTCAGCGGATGACTAGACAGCCCCCTGTCTCTGTATCACAGCCACAAGGGGTGAGTAGACCGCCCCCTGTCTCTGTATCATAGACTCAGGAGAAAAGTAGACCGCCCCCTGTCTCTGTATCACAGACTCAGGGGATGAGTAGACCGCCCCCTGTCTCTGTATCATAGACTCAGGGGATGCGTAGACCGCCCCCTGTCTCTTTATCACACACTCGGGGGATGAGTAGACCGCCCCCTGTCTCTGTATCACAGACTCGGGGGATGAGTCGACCGCCCCCTGTCGCTGCATCACCGACTCGGGGGATGAGAAGACCGCCCCCTGTCGCTGTATCACCGACTCGGGGGATGAGTAGACCGCCCCCTGTCTCTGTATCATTGATTCAGTGGATGAGTAGACCGCCCCTTGTCTCTGGATCATTGATTCAGCGGATGAATGGACCGCCCCCTGTCTCTGTGTCACAGACTCAGGCGATGAGGAGACCGCCCCCTGTCTCTGTATCAAAGACTCAGGGGATGAGAAGACCGCCCCCTGTCTCTGTATCAAAGACTCAGGGGATGAGAAGACCGCCCCCTGTCTCTGTATCAAAGACTCAGGGGATGAGAAGACCGCCCCCTGTCTCTGTATCAAAGACTCAGGGGATGAGAAGACCGCCCCTTGTCTCTGTATCAAAGACTCAGGGGATGAGTAGACCGCCCCCTGTCTCTGTATCACAGAGTCAGTGGATGAGTAGACCGTCCCCTGTCTCTGTATCACAGACTCAGTGGATGAGCAGACTGCCCACTGTCTCTGTATCAAAGACTCAGGGGATGCGTAGACCGCCCCCTGTCTCTTTATCACACACTCAGGGGATGAGTAGACAGCCCCCTGTCTCTGCATCACAGACTCAGGGAATGAGTAGAGCGCCCCCTGTCTCTGTATCGCACACTCAGCGATTGAGATAACCGCCCCCTTTCTCTGTATCACACTCTCGGGGGATGAGTGGACCGCCCCCTGTTTCTGTATCATAGACTCGGGGGATGAGTAGACCGCACCCTGACTCTGTATCATTGATTCAGGGAATGAGTAGACCGCCCCCTGTCTCTGGATAACAGACTCAGGGGATGGGTAGACCGCCCCCTGTCTCTGTATCACAGAGTCAGTGGATGAGTAGACCGCCCCCTGTCTCTGTATCACAGACTCAGGGGATGAGTAGACCGCCCCCTGTCTCTGTATCACATACTGAGGGGATGAGCAGACTGCCCCCTGTCCCTGGATCACAGACTCAGGGGATGAGTACACCGCCCCCTGTTTCTGTATCATTGATTCAGGGGATGAGTAGACTGCCCCCTTTCTCTGTGTCACAGAGTCAGGGGATGAGTAGACCGCCCCCTGTCTCTGTGTCACAGACTCAGGGAATGAAACGACCGCCCCCTGTCCCTGTGTCACAGACTCAGGGGATGAGTAGACCGCCCCCTGTCTCTGCATCATAGACTCGGGGGATGAGTAGACTGCCCCCTGTCTCTGTATCACAGACTCAGGGGATGAGTAGACCGCCTCCTTTCTCTGTATCACAGACTCAGGGTATGAATAGACCGCCCCCTGTCTCTGTGTCACACTCTCGGGGGATGAGTAGACCACCCCCTGTCTCTGTATCACAGACTCAGGGGATGAGTAGACCGCCCCCTGTCTCTGTGTCACACTCTCGGGGGATGAGTAGACCGCCCCCTGTCTCTGTATCATAGACTCGGGGGATGAGTAGACCGCCCCCTGACTCTGTATCATTGATTCAGGGAATGAGTAGACCGTCACCTGTCTCTGTATCACAGACTCAGGCGATGAGAAGACCGCCCCCTGTCTCTGTATCAAAGACTCAGGGGATGAGTAGACCGTCACCTGTCTCTGTATCACAGACTCAGGCGATGAGAAGACCGCCCCCTGTCTCTGTATCAAAGACTCAGGGGATGCGTAGACCGCACCCTGTCTCTGTATCTCAGAGTCAGCGGATGACTAGACCGCCCCCTGTCTCTGTATCACGTACTCGCGGGATGAGTAGAGCGCCCCCTGTCTCTGTATCACAGACTCAGGGGATGAGCAGACTGCCCCCTGTCTCTGTATCACAGTGTCAGTGGATGAGTAGACCGTCACCTGTCTCTGTATCACAGACTCAGTGGATGAGAAGACCGCCCCCTGTCTCTGTATCAAAGACTCAGGGGTTGAATAGACCGCCCCCTGTCTCTGTATCACAGACTCAGGGGATGAATATACCGCCCCCTGTCTCTGTATCACAGACTCAGGGGATGAATAGACCGCACCCTGTCTCTGTATCTCAGAGTCAGCGGATGACTAGACAGCCCCCTGTCTCTGTATCACAGCCACAAGGGGTGAGTAGACCGCCCCCTGTCTCTGTATCATAGACTCAGGAGAAAAGTAGACCGCCCCCTGTCTCTGTATCACAGACTCAGGGGATGAGTAGACCGCCCCCTGTCTCTGTATCATAGACTCAGGGGATGCGTAGACCGCCCCCTGTCTCTTTATCACACACTCGGGGGATGAGTAGACCGCCCCCTGTCTCTGTATCACAGACTCGGGGGATGAGTCGACCGCCCCCTGTCGCTGCATCACCGACTCGGGGGATGAGAAGACCGCCCCCTGTCGCTGTATCACCGACTCGGGGGATGAGTAGACCGCCCCCTGTCTCTGTATCATTGATTCAGTGGATGAGTAGACCGCCCCTTGTCTCTGGATCATTGATTCAGCGGATGAATGGACCGCCCCCTGTCTCTGTGTCACAGACTCAGGCGATGAGGAGACCGCCCCCTGTCTCTGTATCAAAGACTCAGGGGATGAGAAGACCGCCCCCTGTCTCTGTATCAAAGACTCAGGGGATGAGAAGACCGCCCCCTGTCTCTGTATCAAAGACTCAGGGGATGAGAAGACCGCCCCCTGTCTCTGTATCAAAGACTCAGGGGATGAGAAGACCGCCCCCTGTCTCTGTATCAAAGACTCAGGGGATGAGTAGACCGCCCCCTGTCTCTGTATCACAGAGTCAGTGGATGAGTAGACCGTCCCCTGTCTCTGTATCACAGACTCAGTGGATGAGCAGACTGCCCACTGTCTCTGTATCAAAGACTCAGGGGATGAGTAGACAGCCCCCTGTCTCTGCATCACAGACTCAGGGAATGAGTAGAGCGCCCCCTGTCTCTGTATCGCACACTCAGCGATTGAGATAACCGCCCCCTTTCTCTGTATCACACTCTCGGGGGATGAGTGGACCGCCCCCTGTTTCTGTATCATAGACTCGGGGGATGAGTAGACCGCACCCTGACTCTGTATCATTGATTCAGGGAATGAGTAGACTGCCCCCTGTCTCTGGATAACAGACTCAGGGGATGGGTAGACCGCCCCCTGTCTCTGTATCACAGAGTCAGTGGATGAGTAGACCGCCCCCTGTCTCTGTATCACAGACTCAGGGGATGAGTAGACCGCCCCCTGTCTCTGTATCACATACTGAGGGGATGAGCAGACTGCCCCCTGTCCCTGGATCACAGACTCAGGGGATGAGTACACCGCCCCCTGTTTCTGTATCATTGATTCAGGGGATGAGTAGACTGCCCCCTTTCTCTGTGTCACAGAGTCAGGGGATGAGTAGACCGCCCCCTGTCTCTGTGTCACAGACTCAGGGAATGAAACGACCGCCCCCTGTCCCTGTGTCACAGACTCAGGGGATGAGTAGACCGCCCCCTGTCTCTGCATCATAGACTCGGGGGATGAGTAGACTGCACCCTGTCTCTGTATCACAGACTCAGGGGATGAGTAGACCGCCTCCTTTCTCTGTATCACAGACTCAGGGTATGAATAGACCGCCCCCTGTCTCTGTGTCACACTCTCGGGGGATGAGTAGACCACCCCCTGTCTCTGTATCACAGACTCAGGGGATGAGTAGACCGCCCCCTGTCTCTGTGTCACACTCTCGGGGGATGAGTAGACCGCCCCCTGTCTCTGTATCATAGACTCGGGGGATGAGTAGACCGCCCCCTGACTCTGTATCATTGATTCAGGGAATGAGTAGACCGCCCCCTGTCTCTGGATTACAGACTCAGGAGATGGGTAGACCGCCCCCTGTCTCTGTATCACAGAGTCAGTGGATGAAAAGACCGTCACCTGTCTCTGTATCGCAGACTCAGTGGATGAGAAGACCGCCCCCTGTCTCTGTATCACAGACTCAGGGGATGAATAGACCGCCCCCTGTCTCTGTATCACATACTGAGGGGATGAGTAGACCGCCCCATGTCTCTGTATCACACTCTCGGGGGATGAGTAGACCGCCCCCTGTCTCTGTATCACAGACTCAGGGGAGCAGTAGACGGCCCCCTGTCTCTGTATCACATACTGTGGGGATGAGTAGACCGCCCCCTGTCTCTGTATCACATACTGAGGGGATGAGTAGACCTCCCCCTGTCTCTGCACCACAGACTCAGGTGATGATTAGACCGCCCCCTGTCTCTGTATCATAGACTCAGGCGATGTGCAGACCTCCCCCTGTCTCTTGATCAGAGATTCAGGGGATGAGTAGACAGCCCCCTGTCTCTGTATCACAGACTCAGGGGATGATTAGACAGCCCCCAGTCTCTGTATCACAGCCACAAGGGGTGAGTGGACCGCCCCCTGTCTCTGTATCTCAGACTCAGGGGAAGAGTAGACCGCCCCCTGTCTCTGTATCATAGACTCAGGGGAAGAGTAGACCGCCCCTTGTCTCTGTATCACAGACTCAGGGGATGAGTTGACCGCCTCCTGTCTCTGTATCACAGACTCAGGGCATGAGTTGACCGCCCCTTGTCTCTGTATCACAGACTCGGGGGATGAGTAGACCGACCCCTTTCTCTGTATCACACACTCGGGGGATGAGTAGACCGTCCCCTTGTCTCTGTGTCACAGACTCAGGGGATCAGTAGTCCGCCCCCTGTCTATTTATCAGAGATTCAGGGTATGAGTAGACCGTCCCCTGTCTCTGTCTAACAGACTCAGGGGATGAGTAGACCGCCCCCTGTCTCTGTATCACAGACTCAGTGGATGAGAAGACCGCCCCCTGTCTCTGTATCAAAGACTCAGGGGATGAGTAGACCGCCCCCTGTCTCTGTATCACAGACTCAGTGGTTGAGTAGACTGCCCGCTGTCTCTGTATCACAAACTCAGTGGATGAGCAGACCGCCCCCTGTCTCTGTATCACAGACTCAGTGGATGAGTAGACCATCCCCTGTCTTTGTATCACAGACTCAGGGGATGAGTAGACTGCCCGCTGTCTCTGTATCACAGACTCAACGGATGAGTAGACCACCCCCTGTCTCTGCATCACAGACTGAGGGGATGAGTAAACAGCCCCTTGTCTCTGGACCACAGACTCAGGGGTTGATTAGACAGCCCCCTGTCTCTGTATCACAGCCACAAGGGGTGAGTCGACCGCCCCCTGTCTCTGTATCTCAGACTCAGGGGAAGAGTAGACCGCCCCCTGTCTCTGTATCATAGACTCAGGGGAAGAGTAGACCGCAAACTGTCTCTTTATCAGAGATTCAGGGAATGAGTTGACCGCCTCCATTCTCTGTGTCACAGACTCAGAGTATGAGTAGACCGCCCCCTGTCTCTGTCTCACACACTCGGGGGATGAGTAGACCGCCCCCTGTCTCTGTGTCACAGACTCAGGGGATGAGTAGACCGCCCCCTGTCTCTGTGTCACACACTCGCGGGATGAGTAGACCGCCCCCTGTCTCTGTGTCACAGAATCAGGGGAAGAGTAGACCGCCCCCTGTCTCTGTATCATAGACTCAGGGGATGTGCAGACCGCCCCCTGTCTCTTTATCAGAGATTCAGGGAATGTGTAGACCGCCCCCTGTCTCTGTATCACAGACTCAGTGGATGAGTCGACCGCCCCCTGTCTCTGTATCACAGACTCAGTGGATGAGAAGACCGCCCCCTGTCTCTGTATCAAAGACTCAGGGGATGAGTAGACCGCCCCCTGTCTCTGTATCTCAGACTCGGGGGATGAGTAAACTGCCACTTGTCTCTGTATCACAGACTAAGGGAATGTGTAGACCGCCCCCTGTCTCTGTATCATTGATTCAGGGGATGAGTAGACCGCCCCCTGTCTCTGTGTCACAGACTTAAGCGATGAGTAAACTGCCACTTGTCTCTGTATCACAGAGTCAGTGGATGAGTAGACCGTCCCCTGTCTCTGTATCACAGACTCAGTGGATGAGAAGACCGCCCCCTGTCTTTGTATCACAAACTCAGTGGATGACCAGACTGCCCACTGTCTCTGTATCAAAGACTCAGGGGATGAGTAGACCGCCCCCTGTCTCTGTATCAAAGACTCAGGGGATGAGAAGACCGCCCCCTGTCTCTGTATCAAAGACTCAGGGGATGAGTAGACCGCCCCCTGTCTCTGTATCACAGAGTCAGTGGATGAGTAGACCGTCCCCTGTCTCTGTATCAAAGACTCAGGGGATGAGTAGACCGTCCCCTGTCTCTGTATCACAGACTCAGTGGATGAGAAGACCGCCCCCTGTCTTTGTATCACAAACTCAGTGGATGAGCAGACTGCCCACTGTCTCTGTATCAAAGACTCAGGGGATGCGTAGACCGCCCCCTGTCTCTTTATCACACACTCGGGGGATGAGAAGACCGCCCCCTGTCTCTGTATCAAAGACTCAGGGGATGAGAAGACCGCCCACTGTCTCTGTATCAAAGACTCAGGGGATGAGAAGACCGCCCCCTGTCTCTGTATCAAAGACTCAGGGGATGAGAAGACCGCCCCCTGTCTCTGTATCAAAGACTCAGGGGATGAGTAGACCGCCCCCTGTCTCTGTATCACAGAGTCAGTGGATGAGTAGACCGTCCCCTGTCTCTGTATCACAGACTCAGTGGATGAGCAGACTGCCCACTGTCTCTGTATCAAAGACTCAGGGGATGCGTAGACCGCCCCCTGTCTCTTCATCACGCACTCAGGGGATGAGTAGACCGCCCCCTGTCTCTGTTTCACAGACTCGGGGGATGAGTCGACCGCCCCCTGTCTCTGTATCATTGATTCAGTGGATGAGTAGACCGCCCCCTGTCTCTGGATCATTGATTCAGGGGATGAATGGACTGCCCCCTGTCTCTGTGTCACAGACTCAGGCGATGAGCAGACTGCCCCCTGTCTCTGTATCACAGTGTCAGTGGATGAGTAGACCGTCACCTGTCTCTGTATCACAGACTCAGTGGATGAGAAGACCGCCCCCTGTCTCTGTATCAAAGACTCAGGGGTTGAATAGACCGCCCCCTGTCTCTGTATCACAGACTCAGTGGATGAGAAGACCGCCCCCTGTCTCTGTATCAAAGACTCAGGGGATGAGTAGACCGCCCCCTGTCTCTGTATCTCAGACTCGGGGGATGAGTAAACTGCCACTTGTCTCTGTATCACAGACTAAGGGAATGTGTAGACCGCCCCCTGTCTCTGTATCATTGATTCAGGGGATGAGTAGACCGCCCCCTGTCTCTGTGTCACAGACTTAAGCGATGAGTAAACTGCCACTTGTCTCTGTATCACAGAGTCAGTGGATGAGTAGACCGTCCCCTGTCTCTGTATCACAGACTCAGTGGATGAGAAGACCGCCCCCTGTCTTTGTATCACAAACTCAGTGGATGACCAGACTGCCCACTGTCTCTGTATCAAAGACTCAGGGGATGAGTAGACCGCCCCCTGTCTCTGTATCAAAGACTCAGGGGATGAGAAGACCGCCCCCTGTCTCTGTATCAAAGACTCAGGGGATGAGTAGACCGCCCCCTGTCTCTGTATCACAGAGTCAGTGGATGAGTAGACCGTCCCCTGTCTCTGTATCAAAGACTCAGGGGATGAGTAGACCGTCCCCTGTCTCTGTATCACAGACTCAGTGGATGAGAAGACCGCCCCCTGTCTTTGTATCACAAACTCAGTGGAAGAGCAGACTGCCCACTGTCTCTGTATCAAAGACTCAGGGGATGCGTAGACCGCCCCCTGTCTCTTTATCACACACTCGGGGGATGAGAAGACCGCCCCCTGTCTCTGTATCAAAGACTCAGGGGATGAGAAGACCGCCCACTGTCTCTGTATCAAAGACTCAGGGGATGAGAAGACCGCCCCCTGTCTCTGTATCAAAGACTCAGGGGATGAGAAGACCGCCCCCTGTCTCTGTATCAAAGACTCAGGGGATGAGTAGACCGCCCCCTGTCTCTGTATCACAGAGTCAGTGGATGAGTAGACCGTCCCCTGTCTCTGTATCACAGACTCAGTGGATGAGCAGACTGCCCACTGTCTCTGTATCAAAGACTCAGGGGATGCGTAGACCGCCCCCTGTCTCTTCATCACGCACTCAGGGGATGAGTAGACCGCCCCCTGTCTCTGTTTCACAGACTCGGGGGATGAGTCGACCGCCCCCTGTCTCTGTATCATTGATTCAGTGGATGAGTAGACCGCCCCCTGTCTCTGGATCATTGATTCAGGGGATGAATGGACCGCCCCCTGTCTCTGTGTCACAGACTCAGGCGATGAGCAGACTGCCCCCTGTCTCTGTATCACAGTGTCAGTGGATGAGTAGACCGTCACCTGTCTCTGTATCACAGACTCAGTGGATGAGAAGACCGCCCCCTGTCTCTGTATCAAAGACTCAGGGGTTGAATAGACCGCCCCCTGTCTCTGTATCACAGACTCAGGGGATGAATATACCGCCCCCTGTCTCTGTATCACAGACTCAGGGGATGAATAGACCGCACCCTGTCTCTGTATCTCAGAGTCAGCGGATGACTAGACAGCCCCCTGTCTCTGTATCACAGCCACAAGGGGTGAGTAGACCGCCCCCTGTCTCTGTATCATAGACTCAGGAGAAAAGTAGACCGCCCCCTGTCTCTGTATCACAGACTCAGGGGATGAGTAGACCGCCCCCTGTCTCTGTATCATAGACTCAGGGGATGCGTAGACCGCCCCCTGTCTCTTTATCACACACTCGGGGGATGAGTAGACCGCCCCCTGTCTCTGTATCACAGACTCGGGGGATGAGTCGACCGCCCCCTGTCGCTGCATCACCGACTCGGGGGATGAGAAGACCGCCCCCTGTCGCTGTATCACCGACTCGGGGGATGAGTAGACCGCCCCCTGTCTCTGTATCATTGATTCAGTGGATGAGTAGACCGCCCCTTGTCTCTGGATCATTGATTCAGCGGATGAATGGACCGCCCCCTGTCTCTGTGTCACAGACTCAGGCGATGAGAAGACCGCCCCCTGTCTCTGTATCAAAGACTCAGGGGATGAGAAGACCGCCCCCTGTCTCTGTATCAAAGACTCAGGGGATGAGAAGACCGCCCCCTGTCTCTGTATCAAAGACTCAGGGGATGAGAAGACCGCCCCCTGTCTCTGTATCAAAGACTCAGGGGATGAGAAGACCGCCCCCTGTCTCTGTATCAAAGACTCAGGGGATGAGTAGACCGCCCCCTGTCTCTGTATCACAGAGTCAGTGGATGAGTAGACCGTCCCCTGTCTCTGTATCACAGACTCAGTGGATGAGCAGACTGCCCACTGTCTCTGTATCAAAGACTCAGGGGATGCGTAGACCGCCCCCTGTCTCTTTATCACACACTCAGGGGATGAGTAGACAGCCCCCTGTCTCTGTTTCACAGACTCGGGGGATGAGTCGACCGCCCCATGTCACTGTATCATTGATTCAGTGGATGAGTAGACCGCCCCCTGTCTCTGGATCATTGATTCAGGGGATGAATGGACCGTCCCTTCTCTCTGTGTCACAGACTCAGGCGATGAGCAGACTGCCCCCTGTCTCTGTATCACAGTGTCAGTGGATGAGTAGACCGTCACCTGTCTCTGTATCACAGACTCAGTGGATGAGAAGACCGCCCTCTGTCTCTGTATCAAAGACTCAGGGGTTGAATAGACCGCCCCCTGTCTCTGTATCACAGACTCAGGGGATGAATATACCGCCCCCTGTCTCTGTATCACAGACTCAGGGGATGAATAGACCGCACCCTGTCTCTGTATCTCAGAGTCAGCGGATGACTAGACAGCCCCCTGTCTCTGTATCACAGCCACAAGGGGTGAGTAGACCGCCCCCTGTCTCTGTATGTCAGACTCAGGAGAAGAGTAGACCGCCCCCTGTCTCTGTATCACAGACTCAGGGGTTGAGTAGACCGCCCCCTGTCTCTGTATCATAGACTCAGGGGATGCGTAGACCGCCCCCTGTCTCTTTATCACACACTCGGGGGATGAGTAGACCGCCCCCTGTCTCTGTATCACAGACTCGGGGGATGAGTCGTCCGCCCCCTGTCGCTGCATCACCGACTCGGGGGATGAGAAGACCGCCCCCTGTCGCTGTATCACCGACTCGGGGGATGAGTAGACCGCCCCCTGTCTCTGTATCATTGATTCAGTGGATGAGTAGACCGCCCCCTGTCTATGGATCATTGATTCAGCGGATGAATGGACCGCCCCCTGTCTCTGTGTCACAGACTCAGGCGATGAGAAGACCGCCCCCTGTCTCTGTATCAAAGACTCAGGGGATGAGTAGACCGTCACCTGTCTCTGTATCACAGACTCAGTGGATGAGAAGACCGCCCCCTGTCTCTGTATCAAAGACTCAGGGGATGCGTAGACCGCACCCTGTCTCTGTATCTCAGAGTCAGCGGATGACTAGACCGCCCCCTGTCTCTGTATCACGTACTCGCGGGATGAGTAGAGCGCCCCCTGTCTCTGTATCACACACTCGGGGGATGAGTAGACCGCCCCCTGTCTCTTTATCTGAGATTCAGGGTATGAGTAGACCGCCCCCTGTCTCTGTATCACAGCCACAAGCGGTGAGTAGACCACCCCGTGTCTCTGTATCTCAGACTCAGGGGAAGAGTAGACCGCCCCCTGTCTCTGTATCATAGACTCAGGGGATGTGTAGACCGCCCCCTTCCTGTGTATCACACATTCAGGATTGAATAGATCTCCCCCAGTCTCTGTCTCATAGACCCGGGTGATGAGTTGACAGGCCCCTGTCTGTATTTAAGGGAATTTGGGGCTGAGTCGACCGCCCCTTGTCTCGGTATCACAAAGTTAGGGGATGAGTAGACCGCCCCCTGTCTCTGTATCACAGACTGAGGGGATAAGTAGACCGCCCCCTGTCTCTGTGTCACAAACTCTGGGGATGAGTAGACCAACACCTGTCTTTGAATCACAGACTAAGGGGACGGGTAGACCGTCCCCTGTCTTTGTATCACACACTCAGGGGATGAGTAGACCGTCCCCTGTCTCTGTATCACAGACTCAGTGGATGAGAAGACCGCCCCCTGTCTTTGTATCACACAATCAGTGGATGAGTAGACCGTCCCCTGTCTTTGTATCACAAACTCAGTGGATGAGCAGACTGCCCACTGTCTCTGTATCAAAGACTCAGGGGATGCGTAGACCGCCCCCTGTCTCTTTATCACACACTCGGGGGATGAGAAGACCGCCCCCTCTCTCTGTATCAAAAACTCAGGGGATGAGAAGACCGCCCCCTGTCTCTGTATCAAAGACTCAGGGGATGAGAAGACCGCCCCCTGTCTCTGTATCAAAGACTCAGGGGATGAGTAGACCGCCCCCTGTCTCTGTATCACAGAGTCAGTGGATGAGTAGACCGCCCCCTGTCTCTGTATCAAAGACTCAGGGGATGAGTAGACCGCCCCCTGTCTCTTTATCACACACTCAGGGGATGAGTAGACCGCCCCCTGTCTCTGTTTCACAGACTCGGGGGATGAGTCGACCGCCCCCTGTCTCTGTATCATTGATTCAGTGGATGAGTAGACCGCCCCCTGTCGCTGTATCACCGACTCGGGGGATGAGTAGACCGCCCCCTGTCTCTGTATCACAGACTCAGGGGATGAGTAGACCGCCCCCTGTCTCTGTATCATAGACTCAGGGGATACGTAGACCGCCCCCTGTCTCTTTATCACACACTCGGGGGATGAGTAGACCGCCCCCTGTCTCTGTATCACAGACTCGGGGGATGAGTCGACCGCCCCCTGTCGCTGCATCACCGACTCGGGGGATGAGAAGACCGCCCCCTGTCGCTGTATCACCGACTCGGGGGATGAGTAGACCGCCCCCTGACTCTGTATCATTGATTCAGTGGATGAGTAGACCGCCCCCTGTCTCTGGATCATTGATTCAGCGGATGAATGGACCGCCCCCTGTCTCTGTGTCACAGACTCAGGCGACGAGAAGACCGCCCCCTGTCTCTGTATCAAAGACTCAGGGGATGAGTAGACCGTCACCTGTCTCTGTATCACAGACTCAGTGGATGAGAAGACCGCCCCCTGTCTCTGTATCAAAGACTCAGGGGATGCGTAGACCGCACCCTGTCTCTGTATCTCAGAGTCAGCGGATGACTAGACCGCCCCCTGTCTCTGTATCACGTACTCGCGGGATGAGTAGAGCGCCCCCTGTCTCTGTATCACACACTCGGGGGATGAGTAGACCGCCCCCTGTCTCTTTATCTGAGATTCAGGGTATGAGTAGACCGCCCCCTGTCTCTGTATCACAGCCACAAGCGGTGAGTAGACCACCCCGTGTCTCTGTATCTCAGACTCAGGGGAAGAGTAGACCGCCCCCTGTCTCTGTATCATAGACTCAGGGGATGTGTAGACCGCCCCCTTCCTGTGTATCACACATTCAGGATTGAATAGATCTCCCCCAGTCTCTGTCTCATAGACCCGGGTGATGAGTTGACAGGCCCCTGTCTGTATTTAAGGGAATTTGGGGCTGAGTCGACCGCCCCTTGTCTCGGTATCACAAAGTTAGGGGATGAGTAGACCGCCCCCTGTCTCTGTATCACAGACTGAGGGGATAAGTAGACCGCCCCCTGTCTCTGTATCACACACTCAGGGGATGAGTAGACCGTCCCCTGTCTCTGTATCACAGACTCAGTGGATGAGAAGACCGCCCCCTGTCTTTGTATCACACAATCAGTGGATGAGTAGACCGTCCCCTGTCTTTGTATCACAAACTCAGTGGATGAGCAGACTGCCCACTGTCTCTGTATCAAAGACTCAGGGGATGCGTAGACCGCCCCCTGTCTCTTTATCACACACTCGGGGGATGAGAAGACCGCCCCCTCTCTCTGTATCAAAGACTCAGGGGATGAGAAGACCGCACCCTGTCTCTGTATCAAAGACTCAGGGGATGAGAAGACCGCCCCCTGTCTCTGTATCAAAGACTCAGGGGATGAGTAGACCGCCCCCTGTCTCTGTATCACAGAGTCAGTGGATGAGTAGACCGCCCCCTGTCTCTGTATCAAAGACTCAGGGGATGAGTAGACCGCCCCCTGTCTCTTTATCACACACTCAGGGGATGAGTAGACCGCCCCCTGTCTCTGTTTCACAGACTCGGGGGATGAGTCGACCGCCCCCTGTCTCTGTATCATTGATTCAGTGGATGAGTAGACCGCCCCCTGTCGCTGTATCACCGACTCGGGGGATGAGTAGACCGCCCCCTGTCTCTGTATCATTGATTCAGTGAATGAGTAGACCGCCCCCTGTCTCTGGATCATTGATTCAGGGGATGAATGGACCGCCCCCTGTCTCTGTGTCACAGACTCAGGCGATGAGCAGACTGCCCACTGTCTCTGTATCACAGACTCAGGGGATGAGTAGACCGCCCCCTGTCTCTGTATCACAGTGTCAGTGGATGAGTAGACCGTCACCTGTCTCTGTATCACAGACTCAGTGGATGAGAAGACCGCCCCCTGTCTCTGTATCAAAGACTCAGGGGATGAATAGACCGCCCCCTGTCTCTGTATCACAGACTCAGGGGATGAATAGACCGCACCCTGTCTCTGTATCTCAGAGTCAGCGGATGACTAGACAGCCCCCTGTCTCTGTATCACAGCCACAAGGGGTGAGTAGACCGCCCCCTGTCTCTGTATCTCAGACTCAGGAGAAGAGTAGACCGCCCCCTGTCTCTGTATCATAGACTCAGGGGATGCTTAGACCGCCCCCTGTCGCTGTATCACCGACTCGGGGGATGAGTAGACCGCCCCCTGTCTCTGTATCATTGATTCAGTGGATGAGTAGACCGCCCCTTGTCTCTGGATCATTGATTCAGGGGATGAATGGACCGCCCCCTTTCTCTGTGTCACAGACTCAGGCGATGAGAAGACCGCCCCCTGTCTCTGTATCAAAGACTCAGGGGATGAGTAGACCGTCACCTGTCTCTGTATCACAGACTCAGTGGATGAGAAGACTGCCCCCTGTCTCTGTATCAAAGACTCAGGGGATGCGTAGACCGCACCCTGTTTCTGTATCTCAGAGTCAGCGGATGACTAGACCGCCCCCTGTCTCTGTATCACGTATTCGCGGGATGAGTAGAGCGCCCCCTGTCTCTGTATCACAGACTCAGGGGATGAGTGGACCGCCCCCTGTCTCTGTATCACACACTCGGGGGATGAGTAGACCGCCCCCTGTCTCTTTATCTGAGATTCAGGGTATGAGTAGACCGCCCCCTGCCTCTGTATCACAGCCACAAGCGGTGAGTAGACCACCCCCTGTCTCTGTATCTCAGACTCAGGGGAAGAGTAGACCGCCCCCTGTCTCTGTATCATAGACTCAGGGGATGTGTAGACCGCCCCCTTCCTGTGTATCACACATTCAGGATTGAATAGATCTCCCCCAGTCTCTGTCTCATAGACCCGGGTGATGAGTTGACAGGCTCCTGTCTGTATTTAAGGGAATTTGGGGCTGAGTCGACCGCCCCTTGTCTCGGTATCACAAAGTTAGGGGATGAGTAGACCGCCCCCTGTCTCTGTATCACAGACTGAGGGGATAAGTAGACCGCCCCCTGTCTCTGTGTCACAAACTCTGGGGATGAGTAGACCAACACCTGTCTTTGAATCACAGACTAAGGGGACGGGTAGACCGTCCCCTGTCTTTGTATCACACACTCAGGGGATGATTAGACCGTCCCCTGTCTCTGTATCACAGACTCAGTGGATGAGAAGACCGCCCCCTGTCTTTGTATCACACAATCAGTGGATGAGTAGACCGTCCCCTGTCTTTGTATCACAAACTCAGTGGATGAGCAGACTGCCCACTGTCTCTGTATCAAAGACTCAGGGGATGCGTAGACCGCCCCCTGTCTCTTTATCACACACTCGGGGGATGAGAAGACCGCCCCCTCTCTCTGTATCAAAGGCTCAGGGGATGAGAAGACCGCCCCCTGTCTCTGTATCAAAGACTCAGGGGATGAGAAGACCGCCCCCTGTCTCTGTATCAAAAACTCAGGGGATGAGTAGACCGCCCCCTGTCTCTGTATCACAGAGTCAGTGGATGAGGAGACCGTCCCCTGTCTCTGTATCACAGACTCAGTGGATGAGCAGACTGCCCACTGTCTCTGTATCAAAGACTCAGGGGATGCGTAGACCGCCCCCTGTCTCTTTATCACACACTCAGGGGATGAGTAGACCGCCCCCTGTCTCTGTTTCACAGACTCGGGGGATGAGTCGACCGCCCCCTGTCTCTGTATCATTGATTCAGTGGATGAGTAGACCACCCCCTGTCGCTGTATCACCGACTCGGGGGATGAGTAGACCGCCCCCTGTCTCTGTATCATTGATTCAGTGAATGAGTAGACCGCCCCCTGTCTCTGGATCATTGATTCAGGGGATGAATGGACCGCCCCCTGTCTCTGTGTCACAGACTCAGGCGATGAGCAGAATGCCCACTGTCTCTGTATCACAGACTCAGGGGATGAGTAGACCGTCACCTGTCTCTGTATCACAGACTCAGTGGATGAGCAGACTGCCCACTTTCTCTGTATCACAGACTCAGGGGATGAGTAGACCGCCCCCTGTCTCTGTATCAAAGACTCAGGGGATGAATAGACCGCCCCCTGTCTCTGTATCACAGACTCAGGGGATGAATAGACCGCACCCTGTCTCTGTATCTCAGAGTCAGCGGATGACTAGACAGCCCCCTGTCTCTGTATCACAGCCACAAGGGGTGAGTAGATCGCCCCCTGTCTCTGTATCTCAGACTCAGGAGAAGAGTAGACCGCCCCCTGTCTCTGTATCATAGACTCAGGGGATGCGTAGACCGCCCCCTGTCTCTTTATCACACACTCGGGGGATGAGTAGACCGCCCCCTGTCTCTGTATCACAGACTCGGGGGATGAGTCGACCGCCCCCTGTCGCTGTATCACCGACTCGGGGGATGAGAAGACCGCCCCCTGTCGCTGTATCACCGACTCGGGGGATGAGTAGACCGCCCCCTGTCTCTGTATCATTGATTCAGTGGATGAGTAGACCGCCCCCTGTCTCTGGATCATTGATTCAGGGGATGAATGGACCGCCACCTGTCTCTGTATCAAAGACTCAGGGGATGAGTAGACCGTCACCTGTCTCTGTATCACAGACTCAGGCGATGAGAAGACCGCCCCCTGTCTCTGTATCAAAGACTCAGGGGATGAGTAGACCGTCACCTGTCTCTGTATCACAGACTCAGGCGATGAGAAGACCGCCCCCTGTCTCTGTATCAAAGACTCAGGGGATGCGTAGACCGCACCCTGTCTCTGTATCTCAGAGTCAGCGGATGACTAGACCGCCCCCTGTCTCTGTATCACGCACTCGCGGGATGAGTAGAGCGCCCCCTGTCTCTGTATCACAGACTCAGGGGATGAGTGGACCGCCCCCTGTCTCTGTATCACACACTCGGGGGTTGAGTAGACCGCCCCCTGTCTCTTTATCTGAGATTCAGGGTATGAGTAGACCGCCCCCTGCCTCTGTATCACAGACTCAGGGGATGAGTAGACCGCCCCCTGCCTCTGTATCATAGACTCAGGGGATGAGAAGACCGCCCCCTCTCTCTGTATCAAAGACTCAGGGGATGAGAAGACCGCCCCCTGTCTCTGTATCAAAGACTCAGGGGATGAGAAGACCGCCCCCTGTCTCTGTATCAAAAACTCAGGGGATGAGTAGACCGCCCCCTGTCTCTGTATCACAGAGTCAGTGGATGAGGAGACCGTCCCCTGTCTCTGTATCACAGAGTCAGTGGATGAGGAGACCGTCCCCTGTCTCTGTATCACAGACTCAGTGGATGAGCAGACTGCCCACTGTCTCTGTATCAAAGACTCAGGGGATGCGTAGACCGCCCCCTGTCTCTTTATCACACACTCAGGGGATGAGTAGACCGCCCCCTGTCTCTGTTTCACAGACTCGGGGGATGAGTCGACCGCCCCCTGTCTCTGTATCATTGATTCAATGGATGAGTAGACCGCCCCCTGTCGCTGTATCACCGACTCGGGGGATGAGTAGACCGCCCCCTGTCTCTGTATCATTGATTCAGTGAATGAGTAGACCGCCCCCTGTCTCTGGATCATTGATTCAGGGGATGAATGGACCGCCCCCTGTCTCTGTGTCACAGACTCAGGCGATGAGCAGAATGCCCACTGTCTCTGTATCACAGGCTCAGGGGATGAGTAGACCGTCACCTGTCTCTGTATCACAGACTCAGTGGATGAGCAGACTGCCCACTGTCTCTGTATCACAGACTCAGGGGATGAGTAGACCGCCCCCTGTCTCTGTATCAAAGACTCAGGGGATGAATAGACCGCCCCCTGTCTCTGTATCACAGACTCAGGGGATGAATAGACCGCACCCTGTCTCTGTATCTCAGAGTCAGCGGATGACTAGACAGCCCCCTGTCTCTGTATCACAGCCACAAGGGGTGAGTAGACCGCCCCCTGTCTCTGTATCTCAGACTCAGGAGAAGAGTAGACCGCCCCCTGTCTCTGTATCATAGACTCAGGGGATGCGTAGACCGCCCCCTGTCTCTTTATCACACACTCGGGGTATGAGTAGACCGCCCCCTGTCTCTGTATCACAGACTCGGGGGATGAGTCGACCGCCCCCTGTCGCTGTATCACCGACTCGGGGGATGAGAAGACCGCCCCCTGTCGCTGTATCAACGACTCGGGGGATGAGTAGACCGCCCCCTGTCTCTGTATCATTGATTCAGTGGATGAGTAGACCGCCCCCTGTCTCTGGATCATTGATTCAGGGGATGAATGGACCGCCACCTGTCTCTGTATCAAAGACTCAGGGGATGAGTAGACCGTCACCTGTCTCTGTATCACAGTCTCAGGCGATGAGAAGACCGCCCCCTGTCTCTGTATCAAAGACTCAGGGGATGAGTAGACCGTCACCTGCCTCTGTATCACAGACTCAGTGGATGAGAAGACCGCCCCCTGTCTCTGTATCAAAGACTCAGGGGATGCGTAGACCGCACCCTGTCTCTGTATCTCAGAGTCAGCGGATGACTAGACCGCCCCCTGTCTCTGTATCACGTACTCGCGGGATGAGTAGAGCGCCCCCTGTCTCTGTATCACAGACTCAGGGGATGAGTGGACCGCCCCCTGTCTCTGTATCACACACTCGGGGGTTGAGTAGACCGCCCCCTGTCTCTTTATCTGAGATTCAGGGTATGAGTAGACCGCCCCCTGCCTCTGTATCACAGACTCAGGGGATGAGTAGACCGCCCCCTGCCTCTGTATCATAGACTCAGGGGATGAGTAGACCGCCCCCTGTCTTTGTATCACACACTCAGTGGATGAGCAGACTGCCCCCTGTCTCTGTATCGCAGCCACAAGGGATGAGTAGACGGCTCCCTGTCTCAGTATCTCAGACTCAGGTGAAGAGTAGACCGCCCCCTGTCTCTGTATCATCGACTCAGGGGAAGACTAGACCGCCCCCTGTCTCTTTATCACACACTCGGGGGTTGAGTAGACCGCCCCCTGTCTCTGTATCATAGACTCAGGGGATGCGTAGACCGCCCCCTGTCTCTTTATCACACACTCGGGGGATGAGTAGACCGCCCCCTGTCTCTGTATCACAGACTCGGGGGATGAGTCGACCGCCCCCTGTCGCTGCATCACCGACTCGGGGGATGAGAAGACCACCCCCTGTCGCTGTATCACCGACTCGGGGGATCAGTAGACCGCCCCCTGTCTCTGTATCATTGATTCAGTGGATGAGTAGACCGCCCCCTGTCTCTGGATCATTGATTCAGCGGATGAATGGACCGCCCCCTGTCTCTGTGTCACAGACTCAGGCGATGAGAAGACCGCCCCCTGTCTCTGTATCAAAGACTCAGGGGATGAGTAGACCGTCACCTGTCTCTGTATCACAGACTCAGTGGATGAGAAGACCGCCCCCTGTCTCTGTATCAAAGACTCAGGGGATGCGTAGACCGCACCCTGTCTCTGTATCTCAGAGTCAGCGGATGACTAGACCGCCCCCTGTCTCTGTATCACGTACTCGCGGGATGAGTAGAGCGCCCCCTGTCTCTGTATCACACACTCGGGGGATGAGTAGACCGCCCCCTGTCTCTTTATCTGAGATTCAGGGTATGAGTAGACCGCCCCCTGTCTCTGTATCACAGCCACAAGCGGTGAGTAGACCACCCCGTGTCTCTGTATCTCAGACTCAGGGGAAGAGTAGACCGCCCCCTGTCTCTGTATCATAGACTCAGGGGATGTGTAGACCGCCCCCTTCCTGTGTATCACACATTCAGGATTGAATAGATCTCCCCCAGTCTCTGTCTCATAGACCCGGGTGATGAGTTGACAGGCCCCTGTCTGTATTTAAGGGAATTTGGGGCTGAGTCGACCGCCCCTTGTCTCGGTATCACAAAGTTAGGTGATGAGTAGACCGCCCCCTGTCTCTGTATCACAGACTGAGGGGATAAGTAGACCGCCCCCTGTCTCTGTGTCACAAACTCTGGGGATGAGTAGACCAACACCTGTCTTTGAATCACAGACTAAGGGGACGGGTAGACCGTCCCCTGTCTTTGTATCACACACTCAGGGGATGAGTAGACCGTCCCCTGTCTCTGTATCACAGACTCAGTGGATGAGAAGACCGCCCCCTGTCTTTGTATCACACAATCAGTGGATGAGTAGACCGTCCCCTGTCTTTGTATCACAAACTCAGTGGATGAGCAGACTGCCCACTGTCTCTGTATCAAAGACTCAGGGGATGCGTAGACCGCCCCCTGTCTCTTTATCACACACTCGGGGGATGAGAAGACCGCCCCCTCTCTCTGTATCAAAGACTCAGGGGATGAGAAGACCGCCCCCTGTCTCTGTATCAAAGACTCAGGGGATGAGAAGACCGCCCCCTGTCTCTGTATCAAAGACTCAGGGGATGAGTAGACCGCCCCCTGTCTCTGTATCACAGAGTCAGTGGATGAGTAGACCGCCCCCTGTCTCTGTATCAAAGACTCAGGGGATGAGTAGACCGCCCCCTGTCTCTTTATCACACACTCAGGGGATGAGTAGACCGCCCCCTGTCTCTGTTTCACAGACTCGGGGGATGAGTCGACCGCCCCCTGTCTCTGTATCACACACTCAGGGGATGAGTAGACCGCCCCCTGTCTCTTTATCACACACTCAGGGGATGAGTAGACCGCCCCCTGTCTCTGTTTCACAGACTCGGGGGATGAGTCGACCGCCCCCTGTCTCTGTATCATTGATTCAGTGGATGAGTAGACCGCCCCCTGTCGCTGTATCACCGACTCGGGGGATGAGTAGACCGCCCCCTGTCTCTGTATCATTGATTCAGTGAATGAGTAGACCGCCCCCTGTCTCTGGATCATTGATTCAGGGGATGAATGGACCGCCCCCTGTCTCTGTGTCACAGACTCAGGCGATGAGCAGACTGCCCACTGTCTCTGTATCACAGACTCAGGGGATGAGTAGACCGCCCCCTGTCTCTGTATCACAGTGTCAGTGGATGAGTAGACCGTCACCTGTCTCTGTATCACAGACTCAGTGGATGAGAAGACCGCCCCCTGTCTCTGTATCAAAGACTCAGGGGATGAATAGACCGCCCCCTGTCTCTGTATCACAGACTCAGGGGATGAATAGACCGCACCCTGTCTCTGTATCTCAGAGTCAGCGGATGACTAGACAGCCCCCTGTCTCTGTATCACAGCCACAAGGGGTGAGTAGACCGCCCCCTGTCTCTGTATCTCAGACTCAGGAGAAGAGTAGACCGCCCCCTGTCTCTGTATCATAGACTCAGGGGATGCTTAGACCGCCCCCTGTCTCTTTATCACACACTCGGGGGATGAGTAGACCGCCCCCTGTCTCTGTATCACAGACTCGGGGGATGAGTCGACCGCCCCCTGTCGCTGTATCACCGACTCGGGGGATGAGAAGACCGCCCCCTGTCGCTGTATCACCGACTCGGGGGATGAGTAGACCGCCCCCTGTCTCTGTATCATTGATTCAGTGGATGAGTAGACCGCCCCTTGTCTCTGGATCATTGATTCAGGGGATGAATGGACCGCCCCCTGTCTCTGTGTCACAGACTCAGGCGATGAGAAGACCGCCCCCTGTCTCTGTATCAAAGACTCAGGGGATGAGTAGACCGTCACCTGTCTCTGTATCACAGACTCAGTGGATGAGAAGACCGCCCCCTGTCTCTGTATCAAAGACTCAGGGGATGCGTAGACCGCACCCTGTCTCTGTATCTCAGAGTCAGCGGATGACTAGACCGCCCCCTGTCTCTGTATCACGTACTCGCGGGATGAGTAGAGCGCCCCCTGTCTCTGTATCACAGACTCAGGGGATGAGTGGACCGCCCCCTGTCTCTGTATCACACACTCGGGGGATGAGTAGACCGCCCCCTGTCTCTTTATCTGAGATTCAGGGTATGAGTAGACCGCCCCCTGCCTCTGTATCACAGCCACAAGCGGTGAGTAGACCACCCCCTGTCTCTGTATCTCAGACTCAGGGGAAGAGTAGACCGCCCCCTGTCTCTGTATCATAGACTCAGGGGATGTGTAGACCGCCCCCTTCCTGTGTATCACACATTCAGGATTGAATAGATCTCCCCCAGTCTCTGTCTCATAGACCCGGGTGATGAGTTGACAGGCCCCTGTCTGTATTTAAGGGAATTTGGGGCTGAGTCGACCGCCCCTTGTCTCGGTATCACAATGTTAGGGGATGAGTAGACCGCCCCCTGTCTCTGTATCACAGACTGAGGGGATAAGTAGACCGCCCCCTGTCTCTGTGTCACAAACTCTGGGGATGAGTAGACCAACACCTGTCTTTGAATCACAGACTAAGGGGACGGGTAGACCGTCCCCTGTCTTTGTATCACACACTCAGGGGATGATTAGGCCGTCCCCTGTCTCTGTATCACAGACTCAGTGGATGAGAAGACCGCCCCCTGTCTTTGTATCACACAATCAGTGGATGAGTAGACCGTCCCCTGTCTTTGGATCACAAACTCAGTGGATGAGCAGACTGCCCACTGTCTCTGTATCAAAGACTCAGGGGATGCGTAGACCGCCCCCTGTCTCTTTATCACACACTCGGGGGATGAGAAGACCGCCCCCTCTCTCTGTATCAAAGACTCAGGGGATGCGTAGACCGCCCCCTGTCTCTTTATCACACACTCGGGGGATGAGAAGACCGCCCCCTCTCTCTGTATCAAAGACTCAGGGGATGAGAAGACCGCCCCCTGTCTCTGTATCAAAGACTCAGGGGATGAGAAGACCGCCCCCTGTCTCTGTATCAAAAACTCAGGGGATGAGTAGACCGCCCCCTGTCTCTGTATCACAGAGTCAGTGGATGAGGAGACCGTCCCCTGTCTCTGTATCACAGACTCAGTGGATGAGCAGACTGCCCACTGTCTCTGTATCAAAGACTCAGGGGATGCGTAGACCGCCCCCTGTCTCTTTATCACACACTCAGGGGATGAGTAGACCGCCCCCTGTCTCTGTTTCACAGACTCGGGGGATGAGTCGACCGCCCCCTGTCTCTGTATCATTGATTCAGTGGATGAGTAGACCGCCCCCTGTCGCTGTATCACCGACTCGGGGGATGAGTAGACCGCCCCCTGTCTCTGTATCATTGATTCAGTGAATGAGTAGACCGCCCCCTGTCTCTGGATCATTGATTCAGGGGATGAATGGACCGCCCCCTGTCTCTGTGTCACAGACTCAGGCGATGAGCAGAATGCCCACTGTCTCTGTATCACAGACTCAGGGGATGAGTAGACCGTCACCTGTCTCTGTATCACAGACTCAGTGGATGAGCAGACTGCCCACTGTCTCTGTATCACAGACTCAGGGGATGAGTAGACCGCCCCCTGTCTCTGTATCAAAGACTCAGGGGATGAATAGACCGCCCCCTGTCTCTGTATCACAGACTCAGGGGATGAATAGACCGCACCCTGTCTCTGTATCTCAGAGTCAGCGGATGACTAGACAGCCCCCTGTCTCTGTATCACAGCCACAAGGGGTGAGTAGACCGCCCCCTGTCTCTGTATCTCAGACTCAGGAGAAGAGTAGACCGCCCCCTGTCTCTGTATCATAGACTCAGGGGATGCGTAGACCGCCCCCTGTCTCTTTATCACACACTCGGGGGATGAGTAGACCGCCCCCTGTCTCTGTATCACAGACTCGGGGGATGAGTCGACCGCCCCCTGTCGCTGTATCACCGACTCGGGGGATGAGAAGACCGCCCCCTGTCGCTGTATCACCGACTCGGGGGATGAGTAGACCTCCCCCTGTCTCTGTATCACGGGCTCAGTGGATGAGTAGACCGCCCCCTGTCTCTGTATCACAGACTCAGTGGATGAGTAGAACGCCCCCTGTCTCTGTATCACGGGCTCAGGGGGTGAGTAGACCGGCCCCTCTCTCTGTGTCACAGACTCAGTGGATGAGTAGACCGCCCCCTGTCTCTTTATCACACATTCGGGGGATGAGTAGACCGCCCACTGTCTCTGTATCACAGACTCAGGTGATGAGTAGACCGCCCCCTTCCTCTGTATCACAAACCCAGGGGCAGAGTAAACTGCCCCTTGTCTCTGTATCTCAGACTCAGGGGATGAGTAGACTGCCCCCTTTCTCTGTATCACACAATCGGGGGATGAGTTGACCGCCCTCTGTCTCTGTATCACCGACTCAGGGGATGAGTAGACCTCCCCCTGTCTCTGTATCACGGGCTCAGTGGATGAGTAGACCGCCCCCTGTCTCTGTATCACAGACTCAGTGGATGAGTAGAACGCCCCCTGTCTCTGTATCACGGGCTCAGGGGGTGAGTAGACCGGCCCCTCTCTCTGTGTCACAGACTCAGTGGATGAGTAGACCGCCCCCTGTCTCTTTATCACACATTCGGGGGATGAGCAGACCGCCCACTGTCTCTGTATCACAGACTCAGGTGATGAGTAGACCGCCCCCTGTCTCTGTATCACAAACCCAGGGGCAGAGTAAACTGCCCCTTGTCTCTGTATCTCAGACTCAGGGGATGAGTAGACTGCCCCCTTTCTCTGTGTCACACAATCGGGGGATGAGTAGACCGCCCTCTGTCTCTGTATCACCGACTCAGGGAATGAGTAGAAGACCCCCTGTCCCTTTATCACACACTCGGGCGATGAGTAGACCGCCCCCTGTCTCTGTATCACAGACTCAGGTGATGAGCAGACCGCACACTTTCTCTGTATGACAGACTCAGGGGATGAGTAGACCGCCCCCTGTATCTGTATAACAAACTCGGGATGAGTAGACCGCCCCCTGTCTATGTTAACAAACTCGGGATGAGTAGACCTCCCCCTGCATTTGTATCACAGATCAGGGGATGAGTAGAGCGCCCACTGTCTCTGTTTCACAGACTGAGTGGATGAGCAGACTGCCCCCTGTCTCTGTATCACAGACTCAGGAGATGAGTAGACCAACCCCTGTCTCTGTATCACAGAATCAGGAGATGAGTAGACCAACCCCTGTCTCTGTATCACAAACTCAGGGGATGGGTAAACTCCCCCTTGTCTCTGCATCTCAGACTCAGGGTCTGAGTTGACTGTCCACTTTCTCTGTATCACGCACTCAGGGGATGAGTAGACCGCCCCCTATTTCTGAATCACAGACTCAGTGAATGAGTAGACCGCCCCCTGTCTCTGTATCACGGGCTCAGGGGGTGAGTAGACCGGCCCCTCTCTCTGTGTCACAGACTCAGTGGATGAGTAGACCGCCCCCTGTCTCTTTATCACATATTCGGGGGATGAGTAGACCGCCCACTGTCTCTGCATCAGACTCAGGGGATGAGTAAACTGCCACTTGTCTCTGTACCATAGACTCAGGTGATGAGTCGACCGCCTCCTGTCTCAGTATCACAGACTCAAGGGATGTGCAGACCACCCCCTTTCTCTGTATCTCAGAATTTGGGGATGAGTAGACAGCCCCCTGTCTCTGTCCCACAGACTCAGGTGATGAGTAGAACGCCTCCTGTCTCTGTGTCACAGACTCAGGGGATGATTAGACAGCCCCCTGTCTCTGTATCACAGACACAAGGGATGTGTAGACCGACCCCTGTCTCTGTATCTCAGACTCAGGAGAAGAGTAGACCGCCCCCTGCCTCAGTATCATAGACTCAGGGGATGTGCAGTCCGCCCCCTGTCTCTCTATCATAGACTCAGGGGGTGAGTAGAGCGCCCCCTGTCACTGTATCATTGACACAGGGAATAAGTAGACCGCCTGCTGTTTCTGTATCACATACTCAAGGGATGAGTAGACCGCCCCCTGTCTCTGTATCAGACTCAGGGAATAAGTAGACCGCCTCCTGTGTCTGTGTCACAGACTCAAGGGATGAGTTGACCGCCCCCTGTCTCTGTCTCACAGACTCAGGGAATGAGTGGACCGCCCCCTGTCTCTGTATCACAGACTCAGTGGATGAGTAGACCGTCCCCTTTCTCTGTATCACAGACTCAGTGGATTAGAAGACCGGCCCCAGTCTCTGTATCAAAGACTCAGGGGATGAGTAGACCGCCCCCTGTCTCTGTATCACAGACTCAGTGGATGAGTAGACCGCCCCCTGTCTCTGTATCACAGACTCAGTGGATGAGAAGACAGCCCCCTGTCTCTGTATCAAAGACTCAGGGGATGAGTAGAGCGACCCCTGTCTCTGTATCATAGACTCAGCGGATGAGTAGACCGGCCCCTGTCTCTGTATCAAAGACTCTGGGGATGAGTAGACCGCCTCCTGTCACTGTATCAAAGACTCAGGCAATGAGGAGACCGCCCACGGTCTCTGTATCACAGACTCAGTGGATGAGTAGACCGCCTCCTGTCACTGTATCAAAGACTCAGGCAATGAGTAGACCGCCCCCTGTCTCTGTATCACAGACTCAGTGGATGAGAAGACCGGCCGCTGTCTCTGTATCAAAGACTCAGGGGATGAGTAGACCGCCCCCTGTCTCTGTATCACAGACTCAGTGAATGAATAGACTGCCCCCTGGTACTGTATCACATACTCAGGGGGTGAGTAGACCGCCCCCTCTCTCTGTATCACAGACTCAGTGGATGAGTAGACCGCCCCCTGTCTCTGCATCACAGAGTCAGTGGATGAGTAGACCGCCCCCTGTCTCTGTACCACAGACTCAGTGGATGAGTAGACCGCCCCCTGTCTCTATCACAGACTCAGGGGATGAGCAGAAGGCCCCCTTCCTCTGTATCTCAGACCCAGGGGATGAGTAATCTGCCCCTTGTCTCTGTATCTCAGACCCAGGGGATGAGTAGACCGCCCCCTGTCTCTGTCTCACAGACTCAGTGTATGAGTAGACCGCCCCCTGTCTCAGGATCACACACTCGGGGGATGAGTCGACCGCCCCATCTTTCGATATCACATTCTCAGGGGATGAGTAGTCCACCTCCTGTCTCTGTAACTCTGAATTTGGGGATGAGTAGACAGCCCCCTGTCTCTGCATCACAGACTCAGGGGATGAGTAAACTGTCACTTGTCTCTGTACCACAGACTCAGGTGATGAGTAGACAGCCTCCTGTCTCTGTATCACAGACTCAAGGGATGTGCAGACCACCCCCTTTCTCTGTATCTCAGAATTTGGGGATGAGTAGACAGCCCCCTGTCTCTGTCCCACAGACTCAGGTGATGAGTAGAACTCCTCCTGTCTCTGTGTCACAGACTCAGGGGATGATTAGACCGCCCCCTGTCTCTGTATCACAGCCACAAGGGATGTGTAGACCGACCCCTGTCTCTGTATCTCAGACTCAGGGGAAGAGTAGTCCGCCCCCTGTCTCTCTATCATAGACTCAGGGGATGAGATGACTGCCCCCTGTCTCTCTATCATAGACTCAGGGGGTGAGTAGACCGCCCCCTGTCTCTGTATCATTGACTCAGGGAATGAGTAGACCGCCTCCTGTTTCTGTATCACATACTCAAGGGATGAGTAGACCGCCTCCTGTCTCTGTATCACAGACTCAGGGAATGAGTAGACTGCCCCCTGTCTCTGTAACACAGACTCAGTGGATGAGAAGACCGGCCCCCCCCTGTCTCTGCATCACAAACTCAAGGGATGAGTAGACCGCCCCCTGTCTCTGTATCACAGAGTCAGGGAATGAGTGTACCGCCCCCTGTCTCTAAATCACAGACTCAGTGGATGAGTAGACCGGCCCCCTGTCTCTGTATCAAAGACTCAGTGGATGAGTAGACCGCCCCCTGTCTCTGTATCACAGACTCAGTGGAAGAGAAGACCGGCCCCTGTCTCTGTATCAAAGACTCAGGGGATGAGTAGACCACCCCCTGTCTCTGTCTCACAGACTCAGGGGATGAGCAGACCGCCTCCTGTCACTGTATCAAAGACTCAGGGGATGAGTAGACCACCCCCTGTCTCTGTCTCACAGACTCAGTGGATGAGAAGACCGGCCCCTGTCTCTGTTTCACAGACTCAGGGGGTGAGTAGACCGCCCCCTCTCTCTGTATCACAGACTCAGTGGATGATAGGACCGCCCCCTGTCTCTGTATCACAGAGTCAGTGGATGAGTGGACCGCCCCCTGTCTCTGTACCACAGACTCAGTGGATGAGAAATCTGCCCCTTGTCTCTGTATCTCAGACTCAGGGGATGAGTAGAGCGCCCCCTGTCTCAGGATCACACACTCGGGGGATGAGTCGACCGCCCCATGTTTCGATATCACATTCTCAGGGGATGAGTACTCCACCCCCTGTCTCTGTAACTCAGAATTTGGGGATGAGTAGACAGCCGCCTGTCTCTGCATCACAGACTCAGGGGATGAGTAAACTGCCACTTGTCTCTGCACTACAGACTCAGGTGATGAGTAGACCGCCTCCTGTCTCTGTATCACAGACTCAACGGATGTGTAGACTGACCCCTGTCTCTGTCTATCAGACTCAGGTGATGAGTAGACCGCCTCCTGTCTCTGTGTCACAGACTCAGGGGATGATCAGACAGCCCCCTGTCTCTGGATCACAGCCACAAGGGATGTGTAGACCGACCCCTGTCTCTGTATATCAGACTCAGGGGAAGAGTAGACCGCCCCCTGTCTCAGTATCATAGTCTCAGGGGGTGAGTAGAGCGCCCCCTGTCACTGTATCATTGACTCAGGGAATGTGTAGACTGCCCCCTGTTTCTGTATCACATACTCAAGGGATGAGTAGACCGCCTCCTGTCTCTGTATCACAGACTCTTTGGATGAGTAGACCGTCCCCTGTCTCGGTATCACAGAGTCAGTGGATGGGAAGACCGGCCCCAGTCTCTGTATCAAAGACTCAGGGGATGAGTAGAGCGACCCCTGTCTGTGTATCATAGACTCAGCGGATGAGTAGACCGCCTCCTGTTTCTGCATCACAGACTCAGTGGATGAGTAGAGCGCCCCCTGTTTCTGCATCACAGACTCAGTGGATGAGTAGACCGCCCCCTGTCTCTGTATCACAGACTCAGTGGATGAATAGACCGCCCCCTGTCTTTGTATCACAGACTCAGGGGATGAGTAAACTGTCACTTGTCTCTGTACCACAGACTCAGGTGATGAGTAGACAGCCTCCTGTCTCTGTATCACAGACTCAAGGGATGTGCAGACCACCCCCTTTCTCTGTATCTCAGAATTTGGGGATGAGTAGACAGCCCCCTGTCTCTGTCCCACAGACTCAGGTGATGAGTAGAACTCCTCCTGTCTCTGTGTCACAGACTCAGGGGATGATTAGACCGCCCCCTGTCTCTGTATCACAGCCACAAGGGATGTGTAGACCGACCCCTGTCTCTGTATCTCAGACTCAGGGGAAGAGTAGTCCGCCCCCTGTCTCTCTATCATAGACTCAGGGGATGAGATGACTGCCCCCTGTCTCTCTATCATAGACTCAGGGGGTGAGTAGACCGCCCCCTGTCTCTGTATCATTGACTCAGGGAATGAGTAGACCGCCTCCTGTTTCTGTATCACATACTCAAGGGATGAGTAGACCGCCTCCTGTCTCTGTATCACAGACTCAGGGAATGAGTAGACTGCCCCCTGTCTCTGTAACACAGACTCAGTGGATGAGAAGACCGGCCCCCCCCTGTCTCTGCATCACAAACTCAGGGGATGAGTGGACCGCCCCCTGTCTCTGTATCACAGACTCAATGGATGAGTAGACCGCCCCCTGTCTCTGTATCAGACTCAGGGAATGAGTAGGCCGCCTCCTGTCTCTGCATCACATACTCAAGGGATGAGTTGACCGCCCCCTGTCTCTGTCTCACAGACTCAGGGAATGAGTAGACCGCCCCCTGTCTCTGTATCACAGACTCTTTGGATGAGTAGACGGTCCCCTGTCACTGTATCACAGACTCAGTGGATGAGTAGACCGTCCCCTTTCTCTGTAACACAGACTCAGTGGATGAGAAGACCGGCCCCAGTCTCTGTATCAAAGACTCAGGGGATGAGTAGACCGCCCCCTGTCTCTGTATCACAGACTCAGGGGGTGAGTAGACCGCCCGCTGTCTCTGTATCACAGACTCAGTGGATGAGAAGACCGGCCCCAGTCTCTCTATCATTGACTCATGGGATGAGTAGAGCGCCCCCTGTCTCTCTCTCATGGACTCAGGGGATGAGTAGACCGCCTCCTGTCTCTGCATCACAAACTCAAGGGATGAGCAGACCGCCCCCTGTCTTTGTCTCACAGACTCAGTGGATGAGTAGACCGCCCCCTGTCTCTGCATCAAAGACTCAGGGGATGAGTAGACCGCCCCCTGTCTTTGTCTCACAGAGTCAGTGGATGAGTAGACCGCCCACTGTCTCTGTACCACAGACTCAGTGGATGAGTAGACCGCCCCCTGTCTCTGTATCACAGACTCAGGGGGTGAGTAGACCGCCCTCTCTCTCTGTATCACAGACTCAGTGGATGAGTAGACCGCCCCCTGTCTCTGAATCACAGAGTCAGTGGATGAGTAGACCGCCCACTGTCTCTGTACCACAGACTCAGTGGATGAGTAGACCGCCCACTGTCTCTATCACAGACTCAGGGGATGAGCAGAACGCCCCTTTCTCTGTATCACAGACCCAGGGGATGAGTAGAGCGCCCCCTTTCTTTGTATCACACTCTCGGGAGATGTGTAGACAGCCCCCTGTCTCTGTATCACAGACTCAGTGTATGAGTAGACCGCCCCCTGTCTCAGGATCACACACTCAGGGGATGAGTCGACCGCCCCATGTTTCGATATCACATTCTCAGGGGATGAGTAGTCCACCCCCTGTCTCTGTAACTCAGAATTTGGGGATGAGTAGACAGCCCCCTATCTCTGCATCACAGACTCAGGGGATGAGTAAACTGCCACTTGTCTCTGTACCACAGACTCAGGTGATGAGTAGACCGCCTCCTGTCTCTGTATCACAGACTCAAGGGACGTGCAGACCACCCCATTTCTCTGTATCTCATAATTTGGGGATGAGTAGACAGCCCCCTGTCTCTGTCCCACAGACTCAGGTGATGAGTAGAACACCTCCTGTCTCTGTGTCACAGACTCAGGGGATGATTAGACAGCCCCCTGTCTCTGCATCACAGCCACAAGGGATGTGTAGACTGACCCCTGTCTCTGTATCTCAGACTCAGGGGATGAGATGACTGCCCCCTGTGTCTCTATCATAGACTCAGGGGGTGAGTAGAGCGCCTCCGGTCTCTCTATCATGGTCTCAGGGGATGAGTAGAGCACCCCTGTCACTGTATCATTGACTCAGGGATTGAGTAGACGCCTGCTGTTTCTGTATCACATACTCAAGGGATGAGTAGACCGCCCCCTGTCTCTGTATCAGACTCAGGGAATGAGTAGGCCGCCTCCTGTCTCTGCATCACATGCTCAAGGGATGAGTTGACCGCCCCCTGTCTCTGTCTCACAGTCTCAGGGAATGAGTAGACCGCCCCCTGTCTCTGTATCACAGACTCTTTGGATGAGTAGACGGTCCCCTGTCACTGTATCACAGACTCAGTGGATGAGTAGACCGTCCCCTTTCTCTGTAACACAGTCTCAGTGGATGAGAAGACCGGCCCCAGTCTCTGTATCAAAGACTCAGGGGATGAGTAGACCGCCCCCTGTCTCTGTATCACAGACTCAGGGGGTGAGTAGACCGCCCGCTGTCTCTGTATCACAGACTCAGTGGATGAGAAGACCGGCCCCAGTCTCTCCATCATTGACTCATGGGATGAGTAGAGCGCCCCCTGTCTCTCTCTCATGGACTCAGGGGATGAGTAGACCGCCTCCTGTCTCTGCATCACAAACTCAAGGGATGAGCAGACCGCCCCCTGTCTTTGTCTCACAGACTCAGTGGATGAGTAGACCGCCCCCTGTCTCTGCATCAAAGACTCAGGGGATGAGTAGATCGCCCCCTGTCTTTGTCTCACAGAGTCAGTGGATGAGTAGACCGCCCACTGTCTCTGTACCACAGACTCAGTGGATGAGTAGACCGCCCCCTGTCTCTGTATCACAGACTCAGGGGGTGAGTAGACCGCCCCCTCTCTCTGTATCACAGACTCAGTGGATGAGTAGACCGCCCACTGTCTCTGTACCACAGACTCAGTGGATGAGTAGACCGCCCCCTGTCTCTGAATCACAGAGTCAGTGGATGAGTAGACCGCCCCCTGTCTCTATCACAGACTCAGGGGATGAGCAGAACGCCCCTTTCTCTGTATCACAGACCCAGGGGATGAGTAATCTGCCCCTTGTCTCTGTATCTCAGACCCAGGGGATGAGTAGAGCGCCCCCTTTCTTTGTATCACACTCTCGGGAGATGAGTAGACAGCCCCCTGTCTCTGTATCACAGACTCAGTGTATGAGTAGACCACCCCCTGTCTCAGGATCACACACTCAGGGGATGAATCGACCGCCCCATGTTTCGATATCACATTCTCAGGGGATGAGTACTCCACCCCCTGTCTCTGTAACTCAGAATTTGGGGATGAGTAGACTGCCCCCTGTCTCTGCATCACAGACTCAGGGGATGAGTAAACTGCCACTTGTCTCTGTACCACAGACTCAGGTGATGAGTAGACCGCCTCCTGTCTCTGTATCACAGACTCAAGGGATGTGCAGACCACCCCATTTCTCTGTATTTCATAATTTGGGGATGAGTAGACAGCCCCCTGTCTCTGTCCCACAGACTCAGGTGATGAGTAGAACGCCTCCTGTCTCTGTGTCACAGACTCAGGGGATGATTAGACAGCCCCCTGTCTCTGCATCACAGCCACAAGGGATGTGTAGACCGACCCCTGTCTCTGTATCTCAGACTCAGGGGATGAGATGACTGCCCCCTGTGTCTCTATCATAGACTCAGGGGGTGAGTAGAGCGCCTCCGGTCTCTCTATCATGGTCTCAGGGGATGAGTAGAGCACCCCCTGTCACTGTATCATTGACTCAGGGAATGAGTAGACCGCCTGCTGTTTCTGTATCACATACTCAAGGGATGAGTAGACCGCCCCCTGTCTCTGTATCAGACTCAGGGAATGAGTAGGCCGCCTCTTGTCTCTGCATCACATACTCAAGGGATGAGTTGACCGCCCCCTGTCTCTGTCTCACAGACTCAGGGAATGAGTAGACCGCCCCCTGTCTCTGTATCACAGACTCTTTGGATGAGTAGACGGTCCCCTGTCACTGTATCACAGACTCAGTGGAAGAGTAGACCGTCCCCTTTTTCTGTAACACAGACTCAGTGGATGAGAAGACCGGCCCCAGTCTCTGTGTCAAAGACTCAGGGGATGAGTAGACCGCCCCCTGTCTCTGTATCACAGACTCAGGGGGTGAGTAGACCGCCCCCACTCTCTGTATCACAGACTCAGGGGGTGAGTAGACCGCCCGCTGTCTCTGTATCACAGACTCAGTGGATGAGAAGACCGGCCCCAGTCTCTCTATCATTGACTCATGGGATGAGTAGAGCGCCCCCTGTCTCTCTCTCATGGAGTCAGGGGATGAGTAGACCGCCTCCTGTCTCTGCATCACAAACTCAAGGGATGAGCAGACCGCCCCCTGTCTTTGTCTCACAGACTCAGTGGATGAGTAGACCGCCCCTTGTCTCTGTACCACAGACTCAGGTGATGATTAGACCGCACCCTGTCTCTGTATCAAAGCCACAAGGGATGAGTAGACCGCCCCCTGTCTCTGTATCACAAATTTAGGGGATGAGTAGTCCGCCCCCTGTCTCTGTATCACAGACTCAGCGGATGAGTAGACTGCCCCCTTTCTCTGTATCACAGACTCAGGGTTTGAGTAGACCACCTCCTGTCTCTGTATCACAGACTCGGGGGATGAATATACCGCCCCCTGTCTTGTATCATTGATTCAGGGGATGAGCAGACCGCCCCCTCTCTCTGCATCGCAGACTCAGGGAATGAGTAGACCGCCCCCTGTCTCTGTATAATAGACTCAGGGGATGAGTAGACCGCCCCCTGTCTCTGTATCACAGACTCAAGGGATGAGTAGACCGCCCCCTGTTTCTGTATCACAGACTCAGTGAATGAGTAGACCGCCCCCTGTTACTGTATCACATACTCAGGGGATGAGTGGACCGCCCCCTGTCTCTGTATCACAGACTCAATGGATGAGTAGACCGCCCCCTGTCTCTGTATCACAGACACAGTGGATGAGTAGACCGCCCCCTGTCTTTGTCTCACAGAGTCAGTGGATGAGTAGACCGCCCACTGTCTCTGTACCACAGACTCAGTGGATGAGTAGACCGCCCCCTGTCTCTGTATCAGACTCAGGGAATGAGTAGGCCGCCTCCTGTCTCTGCATCACATACTCAAGGGATGAGTTGACCGCCCCCTGTCTCTGTCTCACAGACTCAGGGAATGAGTAGACCGCCCCCTGTCTCTGTATCACAGACTCTTTGGATGAGTAGACGGTCCCCTGTCACTGTATCACAGACTCAGTGGATGAGTAGACCGTCCCCTTTCTCTGTAACACAGACTCAGTGGATGAGAAGACCGGCCCCAGTCTCTGTATCAAAGACTCAGGGGATGAGTAGACCGCCCCCTGTCTCTGTATCACAGACTCAGGTGGTGAGTAGACCGCCTGCTGTCTCTGTATCACAGACTCAGTGGATGAGAAGACCGGCCCCAGTCTCTCTATCATTGACTCATGGGATGAGTAGAGCGCCCCCTGTCTCTCTCTCATGGACTCAGGGGATGAGTAGACCGCCTCCTGTCTCTGCATCACAAACTCAAGGGATGAGCAGACCGCCCCCTGTCTTTGTCTCACAGACTCAGTGGATGAGTAGACCGCCCCCTGTCTCTGCATCAAAGACTCAGGGGATGAGTAGACCGCCCCCTGTCTTTGTCTCACAGAGTCAGTGGATGAGTAGACCGCCCACTGTCTTTGTACCACAGACTCAGTGGATGAGTAGACCGCCCCCTGTCTCTGTATCACAGACTCAGGGGGTGAGTAGACCGCCCTCTCTCTCTGTATCACAGACTCAGTGGATGAGTAGACCGCCCCCTGTCTCTGAATCACAGAGTCAGTGGATGAGTAGACCGCCCACTGTCTCTGTACCACAGACTCAGTGGATGAGTAGACCGCCCACTGTCTCTATCACAGACTCAGGGGATGAGCAGAACGCCCCTTTCTCTGTATCACAGACCCAGGGGATGAGTAGAGCGCCCCCTTTCTTTGTATCACACTCTCGGGAGATGTGTAGACAGCCCCCTGTCTCTGTATCACAGACTCAGTGTATGAGTAGACCGCCCCCTGTCTCAGGATCACACACTCAGGGGATGAGTCGACCGCCCCATGTTTCGATATCACATTCTCAGGGGATGAGTAGTCCACCCCCTGTCTCTGTAACTCAGAATTTGGGGATGAGTAGACAGCCCCCTATCTCTGCATCACAGACTCAGGGGATGAGTAAACTGCCACTTGTCTCTGTACCACAGACTCAGGTGATGAGTAGACCGCCTCCTGTCTCTGTATCACAGACTCAAGGGACGTGCAGACCACCCCATTTCTCTGTATCTCATAATTTGGGGATGAGTAGACAGCCCCCTGTCTCTGTCCCACAGACTCAGGTGATGAGTAGAACGCCTCCTGTCTCTGTGTCACAGACTCAGGGGATGATTAGACAGCCCCCTGTCTCTGCATCACAGCCACAAGGGATGTGTAGACTGACCCCTGTCTCTGTATCTCAGACTCAGGGGATGAGATGACTGCCCCCTGTGTCTCTATCATAGACTCAGGGGGTGAGTAGTGCGCCTCCGGTCTCTCTATCATGGTCTCAGGGGATGAGTAGAGCACCCCCTGTCACTGTATCATTGACTCAGGGATTGAGTAGACCGCCTGCTGTTTCTGTATCACATACTCAAGGGATGAGTAGACCGCCTCCTGTCTCTGCATCACATACTCAAGGGATGAGTTGACCGCCCCCTGTCTCTGTCTCACAGTCTCAGGGAATGAGTAGACCGCCCCCTGTCTCTGTATCACAGACTCTTTGGATGAGTAGACGGTCCCCTGTCACTGTATCACAGACTCAGTGGATGAGTAGACCGTCCCCTTTCTCTGTAACACAGTCTCAGTGGATGAGAAGACCGGCCCCAGTCTCTGTATCAAAGACTCAGGGGATGAGTAGACCGCCCACTGTCTCTGTATCACAGACTCAGGGGGTGAGTAGACCGCCCGCTGTCTCTGTATCACAGACTCAGTGGATGAGAAGACCGGCCCCAGTCTCTCCATCATTGACTCATGGGATGAGTAGAGTGCCCCCTGTCTCTCTCTCATGGACTCAGGGGATGAGTAGACCGCCTCCTGTCTCTGCATCACAAACTCAAGGGATGAGCAGACCGCCCCCTGTCTTTGTCTCACAGACTCAGTGGATGAGTAGACCGCCCCCTGTCTCTGCATCAAAGACTCAGTGGATGAGTAGATCGCCCCCTGTCTTTGTCTCACAGAGTCAGTGGATGAGTAGACCGCCCACTGTCACTGTACCACAGACTCAGTGGATGAGTAGACCGCCCCCTGTCTCTGTATCACAGACTCAGGGGGTGAGTAGACCGCCCCCTCTCTCTGTATCACAGACTCAGTGGATGAGTAGACCGCCCCCTGTCTCTGAGTCACAGAGTCAGTGGATGAGTAGACCGCCCCCTGTCTCTATCACAGACTCAGGGGATGAGCAGAACGCCCCTTTCTCTGTATCACAGACCCAGGGGATGAGTAATCTGCCCCTTGTCTCTGTATCTCAGACCCAGGGGATGAGTAGAGCGCCCCCTTTCTTTGTATCACACTCTCGGGAGATGAGTAGACAGCCCCCTGTCTCTGTATCACAGACTCAGTGTATGAGTAGACCACCCCCTGTCTCAGGATCACACACTCAGGGGATGAGTCGACCGCCCCATGTTTCGATATCACATTCTCAGGGGATGAGTACTCCACCCCCTGTCTCTGTAACTCAGAATTTGGGGATGAGTAGACAGCCCCCTGTCTCTGCATCACAGACTCAGGGGATGAGTAAACTGCCACTTGTCTCTGCACCACAGACTCAGGTGATGAGTAGACCGCCTCCTGTCTCTGTATCACAGACTCAAGGGATGTGCAGACCACCCCATTTCTCTGTATTTCATAATTTGGGGATGAGTAGACAGCCCCCTGTCTCTGTCCCACAGACTCAGGTGATGAGTAGAACGCCTCCTGTCTCTGTGTCACAGACTCAGGGGATGATTAGACAGCCCCCTGTCTCTGCATCACAGCCACAAGGGATGTGTAGACTGACCCCTGTCTCTGTATCTCAGACTCAGGGGATGAGATGACTGCCCCCTGTGTCTCTATCATAGACTCAGGGGGTGAGTAGAGCGCCTCCGGTCTCTCTATCATGGTCTCAGGGGATGAGTAGAGCACCCCCTGTCACTGTATCATTGACTCAGGGAATGAGTAGACCGCCTGCTGTTTCTGTATCACATACTCAAGGGATGAGTAGACCGCCCCCTGTCTCTGTATCAGACTCAGGGAATGAGTAGGCCGCCTCTTGTCTCTGCATCACATACTCAAGGGATGAGTTGACCGCCCCCTGTCTCTGTCTCACAGACTCAGGGAATGAGTAGACCGCCCCCTGTCTCTGTATCACAGACTCTTTGGATGAGTAGACGGTCCCCTGTCACTGTATCACAGACTCAGTGGAAGAGTAGACCGTCCCCTTTCTCTGTAACACAGACTCAGTGGATGAGAAGACCGGCCCCAGTCTCTGTGTCAAAGACTCAGGGGATGAGTAGACCGCCCCCTGTCTCTGTATCACAGACTCAGGGGGTGAGTAGACCGCCCCCTCTCTCTGTATCACAGACTCAGGGGGTGAGTAGACCGCCCGCTGTCTCTGTATCACAGACTCAGTGGATGAGAAGACCGGCCCCAGTCTCTCTATCATTGACTCATGGGATGAGTAGAGCGCCCCCTGTCTCTCTCTCATGGAGTCAGGGGATGAGTAGACCGCCTCCTGTCTCTGCATCACAAACTCAAGGGATGAGCAGACCGCCCCCTGTCTTTGTCTCACAGACTCAGTGGATGAGTAGACCGCCCCCTGTCTCTGCATCAAAGACTCAGGGGATGAGTAGACCGCCCCCTGTCTCTTCATCAAAGACTCAGGGGATGAGTAGACCGCCCCCTGTCTTTGTCTCACAGACTCAGTGGATGAGTAGACCGCCCACTGTCTCTGTATCATTGACTCAGGGGATGAGTAGACCGTCTCCTGTCACTGTATCAAAGACTCAGGCAATGGGTAGACCGCCCCCTGTCTCTGCATCACAGACTCAGTGGATGAGAAGACCGGCCCCTGTCTCTGTATCAAACACTCAGGGGATGAGTAGACCGCCCCCTGTTTCTGTATCACAGACTCAGTGAATGAGTGGACCGCCCCCTGTCTCTGTATCACAGACTCAGTGGATGAGAAGACCGGCCCCTGTCTCTGTATCAAACACTCAGGGGATGAGTAGACCGCCCCCTGTTTCTGTATCACAGACTCAGTGAATGAGTGGACCGCCCCCTGTCTCTGTATCACAGACTCAGTGGATGAGAAGACCGGCCCCTGTCTCTGTATCAAACACTCAGGGGATGAGTAGACCGCCCCCTGTTTCTGTATCACAGACTCAGTGAATGAGTGGACCGCCCCCTGTCTCTGTATCACAAACTCAGTGGATGAGAAGACCGGCCCCTGTCTCTGTATCAAACACACAGGGGATGAGTAGACCGCCCCCTGTTTCTGTATCACAGACTCAGTGAATGAGTAGAGCGCCCCCTGTCTCTGTATCACAGACTCAGTGGATGAGTAGACCGCCCCCTGTCTCTGTTTCACAGATTCAGGGGATGAGTAGACCGCCCCCTCTCTCTGTCTCACAGAGTCAGTGGATGAGTGGACCGCCCCCTGTCTCTGCACCACAGACTCAGTGGATGTGTAGACCGACCCCAGTCTCTGTATCTCAGACTCAGGGGAAGAGTGGACCGCCCCCTGTCTCAGTATCATAGACTCAGTGGATGTGTAGTCTGCCCGCTGTCTCTCTATCATAGACTCAGGGGATGAGATGACTGCCCCCTGTCTCTCTATCATGGTCTCAGGGGATGAGTAGAGCGCCCCCTGTCACTGTATCATTGACTCAGGGAATGAGTAGACCGCCTGCTGTTTCTGCATCACATACTCAAGGGATGAGTAGACCGCCCCCTGTCTCTGTATCAGCCTCAGGGAATGAGTAGACCGCCTCCTGTCTCTGTTTCACATACTCAAGGGATGAGTAGACCGCCCCCTGTCTCTGCATCACAGACTCTTTGGATGAGTAGACTGTCCCCTGTCTCTGTATCACAGACTCAGGGGATGAGTAGACCGCCCCCTGTCTCTGTATCATAGACTCAGTGGATGAGAATACCGGCCCCTGTCTCTGTATCAAACAGTCAGGTGATGAGTAGACCGCCCCCTGTTTCTGCATCACAGACTCAGTGAATGAGTAGACCGACCCCTGTCTCTGCATCTCAGACTCAGGGGAAGAGTAGACCGCCCCCTGTCTCTGTATCACAGAGTCAGTGGATGAGTAGTCTGCCCCTGTCTCTGCATCTCAGACTCAGGGGAAGAGTGGACCGCCCCCTGTCTCAGTTTCATAGACACAGGGGATGAGATGACTGCCCCCTATCTCTCTATCATGGTCTCAGGGGATGAGTAGAGCGCCCCCTGTCACTGTATCATTGACTCAGGGAATGAGTAGAGCGCCCCCTGTCTCTGTATCATTGACTCAAGGGATGAGTAGACCGCCCCCTGTCTCTGCATCAGACTCAGGGAATGAGTTGACCGCCCCCTGTCTCTGTCTCACAGACTCAGGGAATGAGTAGACCGCCCCCTGTCTCTGTATCACAGACTCTTTGGATGAGTAGACTGTCCTCTGTCACTGTATCACAGACTCAGTGGATGAGTAGACAGTCCCCTTTCTCTGTATCACAGACTCAGTGGATGAGAAGACCGGCCCCAGTCTCTGTATCAAAGACTCAGGGGGTGAGTAGACCGCCCGCTGTCTCTCTATCATAGACTCAGGGAATGAGTAGACCGCCTCCTGTCTCTGCATCACAAACTCAAGGGATGAGAAGACCACCCCCTGTCTCTGTATCACAGACTCAGGGAATGAGTGTACCGCCCCCTGTCTCTGTATCAAAGAGTCAGTGGATGAGTATACCGCCCCTGTCTCTGTATCAGAGACTCAGTGGATGAGAAGACCGGCCCCTGTCTCTGTATCAAAGACTCAGGGGATGAGTAGACCGCCCCCTGTTTCTGTCTCATAGACTCAGGGGATGAGTCGACTGCCCCCTGTCTCTGTCTCACAGACTCAGTGGATGAGTAGACCGCCCCCTGTCTCTGTATCATTGACTCAGGGGATGAGTAGACCGTCTCCTGTCACTGTATCAAAGAATCAGGGGATGAGTGGACCGCCCCCTGTCTCTGTATCACAGACTCAGTGGATGAGAAGACCGGCCCCTGTCTCTGTATCAAACACTCAGGGGATGAGTAGACCGTCTCCTGTCACTGTATCAAAGACTCAGGGGATGAGAAGACCGCCCCCTGTCTCTGTATCACAGACTCAAGGGATGAGTCAACCGCCCCCTGTTTCTGTATCACAGACTCAGTGAATGAGTAGAGCGCCCCCTGTCTCTGTATCACAGAGTCAGTGGATGAGTAGACCGCCCCCTGTCTCTGTATCACAGAGTCAGTGGATGAGTAGACCGCCCCCTGTCTCTGTATCACAGACTCAGGGGGTGAGTAGACCGCCCCCTCTCTCTGTATCACAGACTCAGTGGATGAGTAGACCGCCCCCTGTCTCTGTATCACAGAGTCAGTGGATGAGTTGACCGCTCCCTGTCTCTGTATCACAAACTCAGGGGATGAGTAGACCGCGCCCTTCCTCTGTATCACAGACCCAGGGGATGAGTAATCTGCCCCTTGTCTCTATATCTCAGACTCAGGGGATGAGTAGAGCGCCCCCTGTCTCAGGATCACACACTCGGGGGATGAGTCGACCGCCTCATGTTTCGATATCACATTCTCAGGGGATGAGTACTCCACCCCCTGTCTCTGTAACTCAGAATTTGGGGATGAGTAGACAGCCCCCTGTCTCTGCATCACAGACTCAGGGGATGAGTAAACTGCCACTTGTCTCTGCACCACAGACTCAGGTGATGAGTAGACCGCCTCCTGTCTCTGTATCACAGACTCAAGGGATGTGCAGACCACCCCCTTTCTCTGTATCTCAGAATTTGGGGATGAATAGAAAGCCCCCTGTCTGTGCATCACAGACTCAGGGGATGTGTAAATTGCCCCTTTTCTCTGTACCACAGGCTCAGGTGATGAGTAGAACGCCTCCTGTCTCTTTGTCACAGACTCAGGGGATGATTAGACAGCCCCCTGTCTCTGGATCACAGCCACAAGGGATGTGTAGACCGACCCCTGTCTCTGTATATCAGACTCAGGGGAAGAGTAGACCGCCCCCTGTCTCAGTATCATAGACTCAGGGGATGAAATGACCGCCCCCTGTCTCTCTATCATAGACTCAGGGGGTGCGTAGAGCGCCTCCTGTCTCTCTATCATGGTGTCAGGGGATGAGTAGAGCGCCCCCTGTCACTGTATGATTGACTCAGGGAATGAGTAGACCGCCTCCTGTTTCTGTATCACATACTCAAGGGATGAGTAGACCGTCCCCTGTCACTGGATCACAGACTCAGTTGATGAGTAGACCGTCCCCTTTCTCTGCATCACAGACTCAGTGGATGAGAAGACCGGCCCCAGTCTCTGTATCACAGACTCAGGGGGTGAGTAGACCGCCCCCTGCCTCTATATCATCGACTCAGGGGATGAGTAGACCGCCTCCTGTCACTGTATCAAGGACTCAGTGGATGAGTAGAGCGACCCCTGTCTCTGTATCACAGACTCAGTGGATGAGTAGACCGCCCCCTGTCTCTGTATCACAGACTCAGGGGATGAGTAGACCGCCCCCTGTCTCTGTATCACAGACTCAGGGGATGAGTAGACCGCCCCCTGTCTCTGTATCACAGACTCAGGGGATGAGTAGACCGCCCCCTGCCTCTGTATCATAGACTCAGGGGATGAGTAGACCGCCCCCTGTCTCTGTATCACAGACTCAGGGGATGAGTAGACCGCCCCCTGTCTCTGTATCACAGACTCAGGGGATGAGTAGACCGCCCCCTGCCTCTTTATCATAGACTCAGGGGATGAGTAGACCGCCTCCTGTCACTGTATCAAAGACTCAGGGGATGAGTAAGCCGCCCCCTGTCTCTGTATCATAGACTCAGGGGATGAGTAGACCGCCCCCTGCCTCTGTATCATAGACTCAGGGGATGAGTAGACCGCCCCCTGCCTCTGCATCACAGACTCAGTGGATGAGTAGACCGCCCCCTGTCTCTGTATCATAGACTCAGGGGATGAGTAGACCGCCCCCTGCCTCTGTGTCATAGACTCAGGGGATGAGTAGACCGCCCCCTGCCTCTGCATCACAGACTCAGTGGATGAGTAGACCGCCCCCTGTCTCTGTATCACAGACTCAGTGGATGAGAAGACCGGCCCCTGTCTCAGTATCAAAGACTCAGGGGATGAGTAGACCGCCCCCTGTCTCTGTATCACAGACTCAAGGGATGAGTAGACCGCCCCCTGTTTCTGTCTCACAGACTCAGTGAATGAGTAGACCGCCCCCTGTCTCTGTATCACAGAGTCAGTGGATGAGTAGACCGCCCCCTGTCTCTGTATCAGAGAGTCAGTGGATGAGTAGACCGCCCCCTGTCTCTGTACCACAGACTCAGTGGATGAGCAGACCGTCCCCTGTCTCTGCATCACAGACTCAGGGGATGAGTAAACTGCCCCTTGTCTCTGTGCCACAGACTCAGGTGATGAGTAGTCCGCCTCCTGTCTCCGTATCACAGACTCAGGAGATGAGTAGTCCGCCCCCTGTCTCTGTATCACAGCCACAAGGGATGAGAAGACCGCCCCCTGTCTCTGTATCTCAGAGTCAGTGGATGAGAAGACCGCCTCCTGCCTCTGTATCACAGACGCATGTGATGCGTAGACCGCCCCCTGTCTCTGCATCGCAGACTCAGGGAATGAGTAGACCGCCCCCTGTCTCTGTATAATAGACTCAGGGGTTGAGTAGACAGCACACTGTCTCTTTTTCACAGACTCAGGGGATGAGTAGACTGGCCCCTGTTTCGATATCACATACTCAGGGGATGAGTAGACCACCCCCTGTCTCTGTATCACAGACTCATGTGATGAGTAGTCCGCCCCCTGTCTTTGTATCACGGACTTAGGGGATGAGTAGACCGCCCCCTGTCTCTGTATGTCAGACTCAAGGAATGAGTTAACCGCCCACTGTCTCTGTTTCACAGACTCAGGGGATGAGTAGACACCCCCCTGTCTCTGTATCACAGACTCAGGGGATGAGTCGACCGGCCCCAGTCTCTGCATCACAGACTCAGGGGATGAGAAGACCACCCCCTGTCTCTGTATCACAGACTCATGTGATGAGTAGTCCGCCCCCTGTCTTTGTATCACGGACTTGGGGGATGAGTCGACCGGCCCCAGTCTCTGCATCACAGACTCAGGGGATGAGAAGACCGTCCCCTTCCTCTGTATCACAGAACCAGGGGATGAGTAAACTGACCCTTGTTTCTGTATCTCAGTCTCAGGGGATGAGTAGGCCCCCCCCCTGTCTCTGTATCACAGACTCCGGGGATGAGAAGACCGTCCCCTTCCTCTGTATCACAGACTCAGGGGATGAGTAGACCGCCCCCTGTCTCTGTATCACAGACTCAGGGAATGAGTAGGCCCCCCCCTGTCTCTGTATCACAGACTCAGGGGATGAGTATACCGCCCCCTGTCTCTGTATCACAGACTCAGGGGATGAGTCGACCGCCCCCTGTCTCTGTATCACAGACTCAGGGGATGATTAGACAGCACCCTGTCTCTGTATCACAGACTCAGGGGATGAGTAGACCGCCCCCTGTCTTGTATCATTGATTCAGGGGATGATTAGACCGCCCCCTGTCTCTGCATCGCAGTCTCAGGGAATGAGGAGACCGCCCCCTGTCTCGATATCAGAGTCTCAGGGAATGAGTAGACCGCCCCCTGTCCCCGTCTCGCACACTCGGGGGATGGTTCGAGAGTCCCCTGTCTCTGTGCCACACACTCACGGGATGAGTAGACGGCCCCCTGTCTCTGTATCATTGATTCAGTGGATGAGTAGACGGCCCCCTGTCTCTGTATCATTGATTCAGTGGATGAGTAGACTGCCCCCTTTCTCTGTATCACAAATTTAGGGAATGAGTAGACCGCCCCCTTCCTCTGTATCACAGACCCAGGGGATGAGTAAACTGCCCCCTGTCACTGTATCACAGACTCAGGGGATGAGTAGACCGCCCCCTGTCTCTGGATAATAGAATCAGGGGTTGAGTAGACCGCACACTGTCTCTGCATCGCAGTCTCAGGGAATGCGTAGACCGCCCCCTGTCCCTGCATAATAGAATCAGGGGATGAGTAGATAGCCTCCTGTCTCTGCATCACAGACTCAACGAATGAGTAGACCATCCCCTTTATCTGTATCTAAGAATTAGGGGATGAGTAGACCGCCTCCTGTCTCTATATCAGAGACTCAGGGTATGAGTAGACCGCCCCCTGTCCCCGTCTCGCACACTCGGGGGATGGTTCGAGCGCCCCCAGTCTCTGTGTCACACACTCACAGGATGAGTAGACCGCCCCCTGTCTCTGTATCATTGATTCAGGGGATGAGTAGACGGCACCCTGTCTCTGTATCACAGACTCAGGGGATGAGTAGGCCCCCCCCTTGCTCCGTATCACAGACTCAGGGGATGAGTAGACCGCCCCCTGTCTCTGAGTCACTGACTCAGGGGATGAGTAGTCTGCCCCCTTTCTCTGTATCACACACTCGGGGGATGAGTAGACCGCCCCCTGTCTCTGTATCATTGATTCAGGGGATGAGTAGACCCCCCCCTGCCTCTGTATCGCAGACTCAGGGGATGAGTAGACCGCCCCCTGTCTCTGTATCATTGATTCAGGGGATGAGTAGACACCCCCCTGCCTCTGTATCACAGACTCAGGGGATGAGTAGGCCCCCCCCTGTCTCTGTATCACAGACTCAGGGGATGAGTAGACCGCCCCCTGTCTCTGTATCATTGATTCAGGGGATGAGTAGACCCCCCCCCTGCCTCTGTATCACAGACTCAGGGGATGAGTAGGCCCCCCCTGTCTCTGTATCAAAGACTCAGGGGATGAGTAGACCGCCCCATGTCTCTCTATCACAGACCCAGGGGATTAGTAAACTGCCCCATGTCTCTGTATCTCAGACTCAGGGGATGAGTAGACCGCACCCCTTCCTCTGTATCACAGACTCAGGGGATGGGTAGACTGCCCCCTTTCTCTCTATCACAGACTCAGGGGATTAGTAAACTGCCCCCTGTCTCTGTATCTCAGACTCAAGGAATGCGTTAACCGCCCCCTGTCTCTGCATCACAGACTCAGTGGATGAGTAGACCGCCCCCTGTCTCTGTATCACAGCCACAAGGGATGAGTAGACCGCCCCCTGTCTCTGTATCACAGACTCAGGGAATGAGTAGACCGCCCCCTGTCTCTGTATCACAGACTCAGGGGATGAGTAGACTGCCCCCTTTCTCTGTATCACAGACTCAGGGAATGAGTAGACCCCCCCCTGTCTCTGTATCACAGACTCAGGGGATGAGTAGACTGCCCCCTTTCTCTGTCTCACAGACTCAGGGAATGAGTAGACCGCACACTTTCTCTGTATCTCAGACTCAGGGGATGAGAAGACTGCCCCCTTTCTCTGTATCACACACTCGGGGGATGAGTAGACCGCCCCCTGTCTCTGTATCACACGCTCGGGTGATGAGAAGACCGCACATTTTCTCTGTATGACAGACTCAGGGTATGAGTAGACCCCCCCCTGTCTCTGTGTAATAAACTCGGGATGAGTAGACCGCCTATTGTCTCTGTTTCACAGACTCAGGGTATGAGTAGACCGCCCCCTGTCTCTGTATAACAAACCCGGGATGAGTAGACCGCCTATTGTCTCTGTATCACACACTCAGGTGATGAGTAGACCGCACCCTGTCTCTCTATCACACACTCAGGATTGAATAGATCTCCCCCAGTCTCTGTCTCATAGACCCGGGTGATGAGTAGACTGGCCCCTGTCTGTATTTCAGGGACTTTCGGGCTAAGTAGACCGCTCCCTGTCTCTGTATCACACACTCAGGGTATGATTACACCGCCCCCTTCCTCTGTATCACAGACCCGGGGGATGAGTAAACTGCCCCTTGTCTCTGTATCACAGACTCAGGGGATGAGCAGACTGCCCCCTTTCTCTGCATCACACACTCAGGGGATGAGTAGACCGCCCCCTGTCTCTGTATCACAGACTCAGGTGATGAGAAGACCGCCCCCTGTCTCTTTATCACAGACTCAGGGGATGAGTAGACTGCCCCTTCCTTTGTATCACAGACTCAGGGAATGAGTAGTCCGCCCCCTGTCTCTTTATCACTCTCTCGGGGGATGAGTAGACCGCCCCCTGTCTCTGTATCACAGACTCAGGGGATGAGTTGACAGCCCCTGTCTCTGTATCACTGCCACAAGGGGTGAGTAGACCGCCCCCTGTCTCTGTATCTCAGACTCAGGGGAAGAGTAGACCGCCCCCTGTCTCTGTATCACAGACTCAGGGGATGAGTAGACCGCCCCCTGTCTCTGTATCACAGACTCAGGGGATGAGTAGACCGCCCCCTGTCTCTGTATCACACACTCACGGGATGAGTAGACCGCCCCATATCTCTGTATCACAGACTCAGGGAATGTGTAGACCGCCCCCTGTCTCTGTCTAACAGACTCAGTGGATGAGAAGACTGCCCCCTGTCTCTGTATCAAAGACTCAGGGGATGAGTAGACCGCCCCCTGTCTCTGTATCTCAGACTCAGGTGATGAGTAGAGCGCCCCCTGTCTAGGCATCACAGACTCAGTGGATGGGCAGTCCGGCCCCTGTCTCTGTTTCAAAGACTCAGTGGATGAGTAGACCGTCCCCTGTCTTTGTATCACAAACTCAGTGGATGAGCAGACTGCCCCCTGTCTCTGTATCACAGACTCAGTGGATGAGTAGACCGTCCCCTGTCTCTGCATCACAGACTCAGTGGATGAGCAAACTGCCCCTTGTCTCTGTATCACACACTCAGGGGATGAGTAGACCGCCCCCTTCCTCTGTATCACAGACCCAGGGGATGAGTAAACTGCCCCCTGTCACTGTATCACAGACTCAGGGGATGAGTAGACCGCCCCCTGTCTCTGGATAATAGAATCAGGGGTTGAGTAGACCGCACACTGTCTCTGCATCGCAGTCTCAGGGAATGCGCAGACCGCCCCCTGTCCCTGCATAATAGAATCAGGGGATGAGTAGATAGCCTCCTGTCTCTGCATCACAGACTCAACGAATGAGTAGACCTCCCCCTTTCTCTGTATCTAAGAATTAGGGGATGAGTAGACCGCCTCCTGTCTCTATATCAGAGACTCAGGGTATGAGTAGACCGCCCCCTGTCCCCGTCTCGCACACTCGGGGGATGGTTCGAGCGCCCCCAGTCTCTGTGTCACACACTCACGGGATGAGTAGACCGCCCCCTGTCTCTGTATCATTGATTCAGGGGATGAGTAGACGGCCCCCTGTCTCTGTATCACAGACACAGGGGATGAGTGGACCCCCCCCTGTCTCTGTATCGCAGACTCAGGGGATGAGTAGGCACCCCCCTGTCTCTGTATCACAGACTCAGGGGATGAATAGACCGTGCCCTGTCTCTGAGTCACTGACTCAGGGGATGAGTAGTCTGCCCCCTTTCTCTGTATCACACACTCGGGGGATGAGTAGACCGCCCCCTGTCTCTGTATCATTGATTCAGGGGATGAGTAGACCCCCCCCCGCCTCTGTATCGCAGACTCAGGGTATGAGTAGACCGCCCCCTGTCTCTGTATCATTGATTCAGGGGATGAGTAGACCCCCCCCCTGCCTCTGTATCGCAGACTCAGGGGATGAGTAGGCCCCCCCTGTCTCTGTATCACAGACTCAGGGGATGAGTAGACCGCCCCCTGTCTCTGTATCATTGATTCAGGGGATGAGTAGACCCCCCCCTGCCTCTGTATCGCAGACTGAGGGGATGAGTAGGCCCCCCCTGTCTCTGTATCAAAGACTCAGGGGATGAGTAGACCGCCCCATGGCTCTCTATCACAGACCCAGGGGATTAGTAAACTGCCCCTTGTCTCTGTATCTCAGACTCAGGGGATGAGTAGACCGCACCCCTTCCTCTGTATCACAGACTCAGGGGATGGGTAGACTGCCCCCTTTCTCTCTATCACAGACTCAGGGGATTAGTAAACTGCCCCTTGTCTCTGTATCACAGCCACAAGGGGTGAGTAGACCGCACCCTGTCTCTATATCTCAGACTCAGGGGAAGAGTAGACCGCCCCCTGTCTCTGTATCTCAGACTCAAGGAATGCGTTAACCGCCCCCTGTCTCTGCATCACAGACTCAGTGGATGAGTAGACCGCCCCCTGTCTCTGTATCACAGCCACAAGGGATGAGTAGACCGCCCCCTGTCTCTGTATCACAGACTCAGGGAATGAGTAGACCGCCCCCTGTCTCTGTATCACAGACTCAGGGGATGAGTAGACTGCCCCCTTTCTCTGTATCACAGACTCAGGGAATGAGTAGACCCCCCCCTGTCTCTGTATCACAGACTCAGGGGATGAGTAGACTGCCCCCTTTCTCTGTCTCACAGACTCAGGGAATGAGTAGACCGCACACTTTCTCTGTATCTCAGACTCAGGGGATGAGAAGACTGCCCCCTTTCTCTGTATAACACACTCGGGGGATGAGTAGACCGCCCCCTGTCTCTGTATCACACGCTCGGGTGATGAGAAGACCGCACATTTTCTCTGTATGACAGACTCAGGGTATGAGTAGACCCCCCCCTGTCTCTGTGTAATAAACTCGGGATGAGTAGACCGCCTATTGTCTCTGTTTCACAGACTCAGGGTATGAGTAGACCGCCCCCTGTCTCTGTATAACAAACCCGGGATGAGTAGACCGCCTATTGTCTCTGTATCACACACTTGGGTGATGAGTAGACCGCACCCTGTCTCTCTATCACACACTCAGGATTGAATAGATCTCCCCCAGTCTCTGTCTCATAGACCCGGGTGATGAGTAGACTGGCCCCTGTCTGTATTTCAGGGACTTTCGGGCTAAGTAGACCGCTCCCTGTCTCTGTATCACACACTCAGGGTATGATTACACCGCCCCCTTCCTCTGTATCACAGACCCGGGGGATGAGTAAACTGCCCCTTGTCTCTGTATCTCAGACTCAGGGGATGAGCAGACTGCCCCCTTTCTCTGCATCACACACTCGGGGGATGAGTAGACCGCCCCCTGTCTCTGTATCACAGACTCAGGTGATGAGAAGACCGCCCCCTGTCTCTTTATCACAGACTCAGGGGATGAGTAGACTGCCCCTTCCTTTGTATCACAGACTCAGGGAATGAGTAGTCCGCCCCCTGTCTCTTTATCACTCTCTCGGGGGATGAGTAGACCGCCCCCTGTCTCTGTATCACAGACTCAGGGGAAGAGTAGACCGCCCCCTGTCTCTGTATCACAGACTCAGGCGATGAGTTGACAGCCCAAGTCTCTGTATCACTGCCACAAGGGGTGAGTAGACCGCCCCCTGTCTCTGTATCTCAGACTCAGGGGAAGAGTAGACCGCCCCCTGTCTCTGTTTCACAGACTCAGGGGATGAGTAGACCGCCCCCTGTCTCTGTATCACAGACTCAGGGGATGAGTAGACCGCCCCCTGTATCTGTATCGCACACTCACGGGATGAGTAGACCGCCCCCTATCTCTGTATCACAGACTCAGGGAATGTGTAGACCGCCCCCTGTCTCTGTCTAACAGACACAGTGGATGAGAAGACCGCCCCCTGTCTCTGTATCAAAGACTCAGGGGATGAGTAGACCGCCCCCTGTCTCTGTATCTCAGACTCAGGTGATGAGTAGAGCGCCCCCTGTCTAGGCATCACAGACTCAGTGGATGGGCAGTCCGGCCCCTGTCTCTGTTTCAAAGACTCAGTGGATGAGTAGACCGTCCCCTGTCTCTGCATCACAGACTCAGTGGATGAGCAAACTGCCCCTTGTCTCTGTCTCACACACTCAGGGGATGAGTAGAGCGCCCCCTGTCTTTGTTTCACAGACTCAGGGGATGAGTAGAGCGCCCCCTGTCTTTGTATCACACACTCAGTGGATGTGCAGACTGCCCCTGTCTCTGTACAACAGCCGCTAGGGATGAGTAGACCGCCCCCTGACTCTGTATCTCAGACTCAGCGGAAGAGTCGACCGCCCCCTGACTCTGTATCACAGACTCAGGGAATGAGTAGTCCGCCCCCTGTCTCTTTATCACTCTCTCGGGGGATGAGTAGACCGCCCCCTGTCTCTGTATCACACACACAGGGGATGAGTAAACTGCCCCCTTTCTCTGTATCAAAGACTCAGGGAATGAGCAGACCGCCCCCTGTCTCTTTATCACTCTCTCGGGGGCTGAATAGACCGCCCCCTGTCTCTTTCTCACACACTCGGGGCATGAGTAGACCGCCCCCTGTCTCTGTATCTCAAACTCAGGTGATGAGTAGACCGCACACTTTCTCTGTATGACAGAATCAGGGGTTGAGTAGACCGACCCCTGTCTCTGCATAACAATCTCGGGATCAGTAGACCGCCTCCTGTCTCTGTATCACACACTCGGGGGATGAGTAGACCGCACCCTGTCTCTCTATCACACACTCAGGATTGAATAGATCACCCCCAGTCTCTGTCTCATTGACCCGGGTGATGAGTAGACTGGCCCCTGTCTGTATTTCTGGGACCGCTCCCTGTCTCTGTATCACCTACTCAAGGGATGAGTAGACCACCCCCTGTCTCTGCATCACAGACTCAGTGGATGAGATGACCGCCCCCTGTCTCTGTATCACAGACCCGGGGGATGAGTAAACTGCCCCTTGTCTCTGTATCACAGACTCAGGGGATGAGCAGACTGCCCCCTTTCTCTGCATCACACACTCGGGGGATGGGTAGACCGCCCCCTGTCTCCGTATCACAGACTCAGGGAATGAGTAGACCGCCCCCTGTCTTCTTATCACACACTCAGGGGATTAGTAGACCGCCCCCTGTCTCTGTATCACAGACTCAGGTGATGAGAAGACCGCCCCCTGTCTCTTTATCACAGACTCAGGGGATGAGTAGACTGCCCCTTCCTTTGTATCACAGACTCAGGGAATGAGTAGTCCGCCCCCTGTCTCTTTATCACTCTCTCGGGGGATGAGTAGACCGCCCCCTGTCTCTGTATCACAGACTCAGGGGATGAGTTGACAGCCCCTGTCTCTGTATCACTGCCACAAGGGGTGAGTAGACCGCCCCCTGTCTCTGTATCTCAGACTCAGGGGAAGAGTAGACCGCCCCCTGTCTCTGTATCACAGACTCAGGGGATGAGTAGACCGCCCCCTGTCTCTGTATCACAGACTCAGGGGATGAGTAGACCGCCCCCTGTCTCTGTATCACACACTCACGGGATGAGTAGACCGCCCCCTATCTCTGTATCACAGACTCAGGGAATGTGTAGACCGCCCCCTGTCTCTGTCTAACAGACTCAGTGGATGAGAAGACTGCCCCCTGTCTCTGTATCAAAGACTCAGGGGATGAGTAGACCGCCCCCTGTCTCTGTATCTCAGACTCAGGTGATGAGTAGAGCGCCCCCTGTCTAGGCATCACAGACTCAGTGGATGGGCAGTCCGGCCCCTGTCTCTGTTTCAAAGACTCAGTGGATGAGTAGACCGTCCCCTGTCTTTGTATCACAAACTCAGTGGATGAGCAGACTGCCCCCTGTCTCTGTATCACAGACTCAGTGGATGAGTAGACCGTCCCCTGTCTCTGCATCACAGACTCAGTGGATGAGCAAACTGCCCCTTGTCTCTGTATCACACACTCAGGGGATGAGTAGACCGCCCCCTTCCTCTGTATCACAGACCCAGGGGATGAGTAAACTGCCCCCTGTCACTGTATCACAGACTCAGGGGATGAGTAGACCGCCCCCTGTCTCTGGATAATAGAATCAGGGGTTGAGTAGACCGCACACTGTCTCTGCATCGCAGTCTCAGGGAATGCGCAGACCGCCCCCTGTCCCTGCATAATAGAATCAGGGGATGAGTAGATAGCCTCCTGTCTCTGCATCACAGACTCAACGAATGAGTAGACCTCCCCCTTTCTCTGTATCTAAGAATTAGGGGATGAGTAGACCGCCTCCTGTCTCTATATCAGAGACTCAGGGTATGAGTAGACCGCCCCCTGTCCCCGTCTCGCACACTCGGGGGATGGTTCGAGCGCCCCCAGTCTCTGTGTCACACACTCACGGGATGAGTAGACCGCCCCCTGTCTCTGTATCATTGATTCAGGGGATGAGTAGACGGCCCCCTGTCTCTGTATCACAGACACAGGGGATGAGTGGACCCCCCCCTGTCTCTGTATCGCAGACTCAGGGGATGAGTAGGCCCCCCCCTGTCTCTGTATCACAGACTCAGGGGATGAATAGACCGTGCCCTGTCTCTGAGTCACTGACTCAGGGGATGAGTAGTCTGCCCCCTTTCTCTGTATCACACACTCGGGGGATGAGTAGACCGCCCCCTGTCTCTGTATCATTGATTCAGGGGATGAGTAGACCCCCCCCCGCCTCTGTATCGCAGACTCAGGGTATGAGTAGACCGCCCCCTGTCTCTGTATCATTGATTCAGGGGATGAGTAGACCCCCCCCCTGCCTCTGTATCGCAGACTCAGGGGATGAGTAGGCCCCCCCCTGTCTCTGTATCACAGACTCAGGGGATGAGTAGACCGCCCCCTGTCTCTGTATCATTGATTCAGGGGATGAGTAGACCCCCCCCTGCCTCTGTATCGCAGACTGAGGGGATGAGTAGGCCCCCCCTGTCTCTGTATCAAAGACACAGGGGATGAGTAGACCGCCCCATGTCTCTCTATCACAGACCCAGGGGATTAGTAAACTGCCCCTTGTCTCTGTATCTCAGACTCAGGGGATGAGTAGACCGCACCCCTTCCTCTGTATCACAGACTCAGGGGATGGGTAGACTGCCCCCTTTCTCTCTATCACAGACTCAGGGGATTAGTAAACTGCCCCTTGTCTCTGTATCACAGCCACAAGGGGTGAGTAGACCGCACCCTGTCTCTATATCTCAGACTCAGGGGAAGAGTAGACTGCCCCCTGTCTCTGTATCTCAGACTCAAGGAATGCGTTAACCGCCCCCTGTCTCTGCATCACAGACTCAGTGGATGAGTAGACCGCCCCCTGTCTCTGTATCACAGCCACAAGGGATGAGTAGACCGCCCCCTGTCTCTGTATCACAGACTCAGGGAATGAGTAGACCGCCCCCTGTCTCTGTATCACAGACTCAGGGGATGAGTAGACTGCCCCCTTTCTCTGTATCACAGACTCAGGGAATGAGTAGACCCCCCCCTGTCTCTGTATCACAGACTCAGGGGATGAGTAGACTGCCCCCTTTCTCTGTCTCACAGACTCAGGGAATGAGTAGACCGCACACTTTCTCTGTATCTCAGACTCAGGGGATGAGAAGACTGCCCCCTTTCTCTGTATCACACACTCGGGGGATGAGTAGACCGCCCCCTGTCTCTGTATCACACGCTCGGGTGATGAGAAGACCGCACATTTTCTCTGTATGACAGACTCAGGGTATGAGTAGACCCCCCCCTGTCTCTGTGTAATAAACTCGGGATGAGTAGACCGCCTATTGTCTCTGTTTCACAGACTCAGGGTATGAGTAGACCGCCCCCTGTCTCTGTATAACAAACCCGGGATGAGTAGACCGCCTATTGTCTCTGTATCACACACTTGGGTGATGAGTAGACCGCACCCTGTCTCTCTATCACACACTCAGGATTGAATAGATCTCCCCCAGTCTCTGTCTCATAGACCCGGGTGATGAGTAGACTGGCCCCTGTCTGTATTTCAGGGACTTTCGGGCTAAGTAGACCGCTCCCTGTCTCTGTATCACACACTCAGGGTATGATTACACCGCCCCCTTCCTCTGTATCACAGACCCGGGGGATGAGTAAACTGCCCCTTGTCTCTGTATCTCAGACTCAGGGGATGAGCAGACTGCCCCCTTTCTCTGCATCACACACTCGGGGGATGAGTAGACCGCCCCCTGTCTCTGTATCACAGACTCAGGTGATGAGAAGACCGCCCCCTGTCTCTTTATCACAGACTCAGGGGATGAGTAGACTGCCCCTTCCTTTGTATCACAGACTCAGGGAATGAGTAGTCCGCCCCCTGTCTCTTTATCACTCTCTCGGGGGATGAGTAGACCGCCCCCTGTCTCTGTATCACAGACTCAGGGGAAGAGTAGACCGCCCCCTGTCTCTGTATCACAGACTCAGGCGATGAGTTGACAGCCCAAGTCTCTGTATCACTGCCACAAGGGGTGAGTAGACCGCCCCCTGTCTCTGTATCTCAGACTCAGGGGAAGAGTAGACCGCCCCCTGTCTCTGTTTCACAGACTCAGGGGATGAGTAGACCGCCCCCTGTCTCTGTATCACAGACTCAGGGGATGAGTAGACCGCCCCCTGTATCTGTATCGCACACTCACGGGATGAGTAGACCGCCCCCTATCTCTGTATCACAGACTCAGGGAATGTGTAGACCGCCCCCTGTCTCTGTCTAACAGACACAGTGGATGAGAAGACCGCCCCCTGTCTCTGTATCAAAGACTCAGGGGATGAGTAGACCGCCCCCTGTCTCTGTATCTCAGACTCAGGTGATGAGTAGAGCGCCCCCTGTCTAGGCATCACAGACTCAGTGGATGGGCAGTCCGGCCCCTGTCTCTGTTTCAAAGACTCAGTGGATGAGTAGACCGTCCCCTGTCTCTGCATCACAGACTCAGTGGATGAGCAAACTGCCCCTTGTCTCTGTCTCACACACTCAGGGGATGAGAAGAGCGCCCCCTGTCTTTGTTTCACAGACTCAGGGGATGAGTAGAGCGCCCCCTGTCTTTGTATCACACACTCAGTGGATGTGCAGACTGCCCCTGTCTCTGTACAACAGCCGCTAGGGATGAGTAGACCGCCCCCTGACTCTGTATCTCAGACTCAGCGGAAGAGTCGACCGCCCCCTGACTCTGTATCACAGACTCAGGGAATGAGTAGTCCGCCCCCTGTCTCTTTATCACTCTCTCGGGGGATGAGTAGACCGCCCCCTGTCTCTGTATCACACACACAGGGGATGAGTAAACTGCCCCCTTTCTCTGTATCAAAGACTCAGGGAATGAGCAGACCGCCCCCTGTCTCTTTATCACTCTCTCGGGGGCTGAATAGACCGCCCCCTGTCTCTTTCTCACACACTCGGGGCATGAGTAGACCGCCCCCTGTCTCTGTATCTCAAACTCAGGTGATGAGTAGACCGCACACTTTCTCTGTATGACAGAATCAGGGGTTGAGTAGACCGACCCCTGTCTCTGCATAACAATCTCGGGATCAGTAGACCGCCTCCTGTCTCTGTATCACACACTCGGGGGATGAGTAGACCGCACCCTGTCTCTCTATCACACACTCAGGATTGAATAGATCACCCCCAGTCTCTGTCTCATTGACCCGGGTGATGAGTAGACTGGCCCCTGTCTGTATTTCTGGGACCGCTCCCTGTCTCTGTATCACCTACTCAAGGGATGAGTAGACCACCCCCTGTCTCTGCATCACAGACTCAGTGGATGAGATGACCGCCCCCTGTCTCTGTATCACAGACCCGGGGGATGAGTAAACTGCCCCTTGTCTCTGGATCACAGACTCAGGGGATGAGCAGACTGCCCCCTTTCTCTGCATCACACACTCGGGGGATGAGTAGACCGCCCCCTGTCTCCGTATCACAGACTCAGGGAATGAGTAGACCGCCCCCTGTCTCCTTATCACACACTCAGGGGATGAGTAGACCGCCCCCTGTCTCTGTATCACAGACTCAGGTGATGAGAAGACCGCCCCCTGTCTCTTTATCACAGACTCAGGGGATGAGTAGACTGCCCCTTCCTTTGTATCACAGACTCAGGGAATGAGTAGTCCGCCCCCTGTCTCTTTATCACTCTCTCGGGGGATGAGTAGACCGCCCCCTGTCTCTGTATCACAGACTCAGGGGATGAGTTGACAGCCCCTGTCTCTGTATCACTGCCACAAGGGGTGAGTAGACCGCCCCCTGTCTCTGTATCTCAGACTCAGGGGAAGAGTAGACCGCCCCCTGTCTCTGTATCACAGACTCAGGGGATGAGTAGACCGCCCCCTGTCTCTGTATCACAGACTCAGGGGATGAGTAGACCGCCCCCTGTCTCTGTATCACACACTCACGGGATGAGTAGACCGCCCCCTATCTCTGTATCACAGACTCAGGGAATGTGTAGACCGCCCCCTGTCTCTGTCTAACAGACTCAGTGGATGAGAAGACTGCCCCCTGTCTCTGTATCAAAGACTCAGGGGATGAGTAGACCGCCCCCTGTCTCTGTATCTCAGACTCAGGTGATGAGTAGAGCGCCCCCTGTCTAGGCATCACAGACTCAGTGGATGGGCAGTCCGGCCCCTGTCTCTGTTTCAAAGACTCAGTGGATGAGTAGACCGTCCCCTGTCTTTGTATCACAAACTCAGTGGATGAGCAGACTGCCCCCTGTCTCTGTATCACAGACTCAGTGGATGAGTAGACCGTCCCCTGTCTCTGCATCACAGACTCAGTGGATGAGCAAACTGCCCCTTGTCTCTGTATCACACACTCAGGGGATGAGTAGACCGCCCCCTTCCTCTGTATCACAGACCCAGGGGATGAGTAAACTGCCCCCTGTCACTGTATCACAGACTCAGGGGATGAGTAGACCGCCCCCTGTCTCTGGATAATAGAATCAGGGGTTGAGTAGACCGCACACTGTCTCTGCATCGCAGTCTCAGGGAATGCGCAGACCGCCCCCTGTCCCTGCATAATAGAATCAGGGGATGAGTAGATAGCCTCCTGTCTCTGCATCACAGACTCAACGAATGAGTAGACCTCCCCCTTTCTCTGTATCTAAGAATTAGGGGATGAGTAGACCGCCTCCTGTCTCTATATCAGAGACTCAGGGTATGAGTAGACCGCCCCCTGTCCCCGTCTCGCACACTCGGGGGATGGTTCGAGCGCCCCCAGTCTCTGTGTCACACACTCACGGGATGAGTAGACCGCCCCCTGTCTCTGTATCATTGATTCAGGGGATGAGTAGACGGCCCCCTGTCTCTGTATCACAGACACAGGGGATGAGTGGACCCCCCCCTGTCTCTGTATCGCAGACTCAGGGGATGAGTAGGCCCCCCCCTGTCTCTGTATCACAGACTCAGGGGATGAATAGACCGTGCCCTGTCTCTGAGTCACTGACTCAGGGGATGAGTAGTCTGCCCCCTTTCTCTGTATCACACACTCGGGGGATGAGTAGACCGCCCCCTGTCTCTGTATCATTGATTCAGGGGATGAGTAGACCCCCCCCCGCCTCTGTATCGCAGACTCAGGGTATGAGTAGACCGCCCCCTGTCTCTGTATCATTGATTCAGGGGATGAGTAGACCCCCCCCCTGCCTCTGTATCGCAGACTCAGGGGATGAGTAGGCCCCCCCCTGTCTCTGTAACACAGACTCAGGGGATGAGTAGACCGCCCCCTGTCTCTGTATCATTGATTCAGGGGATGAGTAGACCCCCCCCTGCCTCTGTATCGCAGACTGAGGGGATGAGTAGGCCCCCCCTGTCTCTGTATCAAAGACTCAGGGGATGAGTAGACCGCCCCATGTCTCTCTATCACAGACCCAGGGGATTAGTAAACTGCCCCTTGTCTCTGTATCTCAGACTCAGGGGATGAGTAGACCGCACCCCTTCCTCTGTATCACAGACTCAGGGGATGGGTAGACTGCCCCCTTTCTCTCTATCACAGACTCAGGGGATTAGTAAACTGCCCCTTGTCTCTGTATCACAGCCACAAGGGGTGAGTAGACCGCACCCTGTCTCTATATCTCAGACTCAGGGGAAGAGTAGACCGCCCCCTGTCTCTGTATCTCAGACTCAAGGAATGCGTTAACCGCCCCCTGTCTCTGCATCACAGACTCAGTGGATGAGTAGACCGCCCCCTGTCTCTGTATCACAGCCACAAGGGATGAGTAGACCGCCCCCTGTCTCTGTATCACAGACTCAGGGAATGAGTAGACCGCCCCCTGTCTCTGTATCACAGACTCAGGGGATGAGTAGACTGCCCCCTTTCTCTGTATCACAGACTCAGGGAATGAGTAGACCCCCCCCTGTCTCTGTATCACAGACTCAGGGGATGAGTAGACTGCCCCCTTTCTCTGTCTCACAGACTCAGGGAATGAGTAGACCGCACACTTTCTCTGTATCTCAGACTCAGGGGATGAGAAGACTGCCCCCTTTCTCTGTATCACACACTCGGGGGATGAGTAGACCGCCCCCTGTCTCTGTATCACACGCTCGGGTGATGAGAAGACCGCACATTTTCTCTGTATGACAGACTCAGGGTATGAGTAGACCCCCCCCTGTCTCTGTGTAATAAACCCGGGATGAGTAGACCGCCTATTGTCTCTGTTTCACAGACTCAGGGTATGAGTAGACCGCCCCCTGTCTCTGTATAACAAACCCGGGATGAGTAGACCGCCTATTGTCTCTGTATCACACACTTGGGTGATGAGTAGACCGCACCCTGTCTCTCTATCACACACTCAGGATTGAATAGATCTCCCCCAGTCTCTGTCTCATAGACCCGGGTGATGAGTAGACTGGCCCCTGTCTGTATTTCAGGGACTTTCGGGCTAAGTAGACCGCTCCCTGTCTCTGTATCACACACTCAGGGTATGATTACACCGCCCCCTTCCTCTGTATCACAGACCCGGGGGATGAGTAAACTGCCCCTTGTCTCTGTATCTCAGACTCAGGGGATGAGCAGACTGCCCCCTTTCTCTGCATCACACACTCGGGGGATGAGTAGACCGCCCCCTGTCTCTGTATCACAGACTCAGGTGATGAGAAGACCGCCCCCTGTCTCTTTATCACAGACTCAGGGGATGAGTAGACTGCCCCTTCCTTTGTATCACAGACTCAGGGAATGAGTAGTCCGCCCCCTGTCTCTTTATCACTCTCTCGGGGGATGAGTAGACCGCCCCCTGTCTCTGTATCACAGACTCAGGGGAAGAGTAGACCGCCCCCTGTCTCTGTATCACAGACTCAGGCGATGAGTTGACAGCCCAAGTCTCTGTATCACTGCCACAAGGGGTGAGTAGACCGCCCCCTGTCTCTGTATCTCAGACTCAGGGGAAGAGTAGACCGCCCCCTGTCTCTGTTTCACAGACTCAGGGGATGAGTAGACCGCCCCCTGTCTCTGTATCACAGACTCAGGGGATGAGTAGACCGCCCCCTGTATCTGTATCGCACACTCACGGGATGAGTAGACCGCCCCCTATCTCTGTATCACAGACTCAGGGAATGTGTAGACCGCCCCCTGTCTCTGTCTAACAGACACAGTGGATGAGAAGACCGCCCCCTGTCTCTGTATCAAAGACTCAGGGGATGAGTAGACCGCCCCCTGTCTCTGTATCTCAGACTCAGGTGATGAGTAGAGCGCCCCCTGTCTAGGCATCACAGACTCAGTGGATGGGCAGTCCGGCCCCTGTCTCTGTTTCAAAGACTCAGTGGATGAGTAGACCGTCCCCTGTCTCTGCATCACAGACTCAGTGGATGAGCAAACTGCCCCTTGTCTCTGTCTCACACACTCAGGGGATGAGAAGAGCGCCCCCTGTCTTTGTTTCACAGACTCAGGGGATGAGTAGAGCGCCCCCTGTCTTTGTATCACACACTCAGTGGATGTGCAGACTGCCCCTGTCTCTGTACAACAGCCGCTAGGGATGAGTAGACCGCCCCCTGACTCTGTATCTCAGACTCAGCGGAAGAGTCGACCGCCCCCTGACTCTGTATCACAGACTCAGGGAATGAGTAGTCCGCCCCCTGTCTCTTTATCACTCTCTCGGGGGATGAGTAGACCGCCCCCTGTCTCTGTATCACACACACAGGGGATGAGTAAACTGCCCCCTTTCTCTGTATCAAAGACTCAGGGAATGAGCAGACCGCCCCCTGTCTCTTTATCACTCTCTCGGGGGCTGAATAGACCGCCCCCTGTCTCTTTCTCACACACTCGGGGCATGAGTAGACCGCCCCCTGTCTCTGTATCTCAAACTCAGGTGATGAGTAGACCGCACACTTTCTCTGTATGACAGAATCAGGGGTTGAGTAGACCGACCCCTGTCTCTGCATAACAATCTCGGGATCAGTAGACCGCCTCCTGTCTCTGTATCACACACTCGGGGGATGAGTAGACCGCACCCTGTCTCTCTATCACACACTCAGGATTGAATAGATCACCCCCAGTCTCTGTCTCATTGACCCGGGTGATGAGTAGACTGGCCCCTGTCTGTATTTCTGGGACCGCTCCCTGTCTCTGTATCACCTACTCAAGGGATGAGTAGACCACCCCCTGTCTCTGCATCACAGACTCAGTGGATGAGATGACCGCCCCCTGTCTCTGTGTCACAGAGTCAGTGGATGAGTAGACCGCCCACTGTTTCTGTATCACAGACTCAGAGAATGAGTAGACCGCCCCCTTTCTCTGTATCACAGACTCAGTGGATGAGTAGACCGTCCCCTTCCTCTGCATCACAGACCCAGGGGATGAGTAAACTGCCCGTTGTCTCTGTATCTCAGACTCAGGGGATGAGTAGACTGCCCCCTTTCTCTGTATCACACACTCGGGGGATGAGTAGACCGCCCCCTGTCTCTGTATCATAGAATTAGGGGATGAGGAGACCGCCCCGTGTCTCTGTATCACAGACTCAGTGGATGAGTAGACCGCCCCCTGAGTCTGTATCAAAGACTCAGGGGATGAGTAGACCGCCTCCTGTCTCTGTATCACAGACTCAGTGAATGAGTAGACCGCCCCCTTTCTCTATGTCACAGACTCAGGGTATGAGTAGACCGCCCCTTGTCTCTGTATCACAGACTCAGGTGATGAGTAGACCGCACACATTCTCTGTATGACAGACACAGGGGATGAGGAGACCGCCCCCTGTCTCTGTATAACAAACTCGGGTTGAGTAGACCGCCCCCAGTCTCTGTATCACTGACTCAGGGGATGAGTAGACCGCCCCCTGTCTCTGTATCATAGAATTAGGGGATGAGGCGACTGCCCCCAGTCTCTGTATCAAAGACTCAGGGGATGAGTAGACCGCCTCCTGTCTCTGTATCACAGACTCAGTAAATGAGTAGATCGCCCACTGTCTCTGTATCACAGACTCAGGGGATGAGTAGACCGCCCCCTGTCTCTGTATCACAGACTCAGGGGATGAGTAGACCGTCCCCTGTCTCTGCATCACAGACTCAGGGGATGAGTAGACCACCCCCTGTCTCTGTATCACAGCCACAAGGGATGAGTAGACCGCCCCCTTTCTCTGCATCACAGACTCAGGGAATGAGTAGACCGCCCCCTGTCTCTGTATCACAGACTCGGGGGATGAGTAGACCGCACACTGTCTCTGCATAATAGACTCAGGGGTTGAGCAGACCGCACACTGTCTCCATATCACAGACTCAGGGGATGAGTAGACCACCCTCTGTCTCTGCATCACAGACTCAGGGGATGAGTAGTCCGCCCCCTGTCTCTGTATCACAGACACAGGAGATGAGTAGACTGCCCCCTGTCTCTGTATAACAGCCGCAAGGGATGAGTAGACCGCCCCCTTTGTCTGCATCACAGACTCAGGGAATGAGTAGACCATCCCCTTCCTCTGTATCAAAGACTCAGGGAATGAGTAGACCGCCCCCTATCTCTGTATCTCAGATTCAGGGGAAGAGTAGAACGCCCCCTGTTTCTTTAACATCGACTCAGGGGATGAGTAGACCGCCCCCTTCCTCTGTATCAAAGACTCAGGGGATGAGTAGACCGCCCCCTGTATCTAAATCACAGACTCAGGGGATGAGTAGACCTTCGCCTTCCTCTGTATCACAGACCCAGGGGATGAGTAAACTGCCCCCTTCCTCTGCATCACAGACTCAGGTGATGAGTGGACCGCACACTTTCTCTGTATGACAGACTGAGGGGATGAGTAGACCGCCCCCTGTATCTGTTAACAAACTCGGGATGAGTAGACCGCCTCCTGTCTCTGTATCACAGACTCACGGGATGAGAAGACCCACCCCTGTCTCTGTCTCACAGACTCAGTGGATGAGTAGACCGCCCCCTGTCTCTGTATCACAGACGCAGGGGATGAGTAGAGCGCCCCCTGTCTCTGTATCACAGACTCAGGGGATGAGTAGACCACCCCCTATCCCTGTCTCGCACACTCGGGGGATGGTTCGAGCGCCCCCTGTCCCTGTATCACACACTCACGGGATGAGTAGACCGTCCCCTGTCTCTGCATCATTGATTCAGGGGATGAGTAGACCGCCCCCTGCCTATGTGTCACAGACTCAGGCGATGAGTAAACTGCCCCTTTTCTCTGTATCACACACTCGGGTGATGAGTAGACTGCCCCCTGTTTCGATATCAAATACTCAGGGGCTGAGTAGACCACCCCCTGTCTCTGTATCACAGACTCAGGGGATGTGTAAACTGCCCCTTGTCTCTCTCCCACAGACTCAGGTGATGAGTAGAACGCCTCCTGTCTCTGTGTCACAGACTCAGGGGATGATTAGACAGCCCCCTGTCTCTGTATGACAGCCACAAGGGAAGTGCAGACCGACCCCTGTCTCTGTATCTCAGACTCAGGGGAAGAGTAGACCGCCCCCTGTCTCAGTATCATAGACTCAGGGGATGAGTAGACCGCCCCCTGTCTCTGTATCACAGACTCAGTGGATGAGAAGACGGGCCCCTGTCTCTGTATCAAAGACTCAGTGGATGAGTAGACCGCCCCCTGTCTCTGGATCACAGATTCAGGGGATGAGTAGACCGCCCCCTGTCTCTGTATCACAGACTCAGTGGATGAGAAGACGGGCCCCTGTCTCTGTATCAAAGACTCAGGGGATGAGTAGACCGCCCCCTGTTTCTGAATCACAGACTCAGTGGATGAGAAGACGGGCCCCTGTCTCTGTATCAAAGACTCAGGGGATGAGTAGACCGCCCCCTGTCTCTGTATCACAGACTCAAGGGATGAGTAGAACGCCCCCTGTTTCTGGATCACAGACTCAGTGAATGAGTAGACTGCCCCCTGTCTCTGTATCACAGACCTAGTGAATGAGTTGACCGCCCCCTGTCTCTGTATCACGGGCTCAGGGGGTGAGTAGACCGCCCCCTGTCTCTTTATCACACATTCGGGGGATGAGTAGACCGCCCACTGTCTCTGTATCACAGACTCAGGTGATGAGTAGACCGCCCCCTTCCTCTGTATCACAGACCCAGGGGCAGAGTAAACTGCCCCTTGTCTCTGTTTCTCAGACTCAGGGGATGAGTAGACCGCCCCCTTTCTCTGTATCACCGACTCAGGGAATGAGTAGAAGACCCCCTGTCCCTTTATCACACACTCCGGCGATGAGTAGACCGCCCCCTGTCTCTGTATCACAGACTCAGGTGATGAGTTGACCGCCCCCTGTTTCTGTATCACAGACTCAGTGAATGAGTAGACCGCCCCCTGTCTCTGTATCACAGACTCAGTGGATGAGTAGACTGCCCCCTGTCTCTGTATCATTGACTCAGGGGATGAGTAGACCGCCCCCTGTCTCTGTATCACAGACTCAGTATATGAGAAGACCGGCCCCTGTCTCTGTATCAAAGAATCAGGGGATGAGTAGACCGCCCCCTGTTTCTGTATCACAGACTCAGTGAATGAGTAGACCGCCCCCTGTTACTGTATCACATACTCAGGGGATGAGTAGAGCGCCCCCTGTCTCTGTATCACAGACTCAGTGTATGAGAAGACCGGCCCCTGTCTCTGTATCAAAGAATCAGGGGATGAGTAGACCGCCCCCTGTTTCTGTATCACAGACTCAGTGAATGAGTAGACCGCCCCCTGTTACTGTATCACAGAATCAGGGGATGAGTAGACCGCCCCCTGTCTCAGTATCACAGACTCAGCGGATGAGTAGACTGCACCATTTCTCTGTATCACTCACTCGGGGGATGAGTAGACCTCCCCCTGCCTCTTTATCACACACTCAGTGGATGAGTGGATTGCCCCCACTCTCTGTATCTCAGACTCAGGGAATGAGTAGAGCGTCCCCTGTCTCTGCATCTCAGACTTAGGGGTTGAGTAGACCATTCCCTTTCTCTGTCTCTCAGAATTAGGTGATGAGTAGACAGCCCCCTGTCTCGGCATCACAGAATAAGGGGATGATTAGAGCGCCCCCTGTCTCTGTATCACAGACTCAGGTTATGAGTAGACCGCCCCCTGTCCCCTCTCAAACACTCGGGGGATGGTTACACCGCCCCCTGTCTCTGTATCACGGACTAAGGGGATGATTAGAAAGCCCCCTGTCTTTGTATCACAGACTCAGGGGATGAGTAGAGCGCCCCCTGTCTCGCCATCAGAGACTCAGGGGATGATTAGAGCGCCCCCTGTCTCTGTGTCACAGACTCAGGGGATGAGTAAAACGCCCCCTGTCTCTGTATTACATACTCAGGGGATGAGTAGACCGCCCCCTGTCTCTGTATCACAGACTCAGTGGATGAGTAGACCGCCCCCTGTCTCTGCATCATTGATTCAGGGGATGAGTAGACGGCCCCCTGTCTCTGTATCACAGACTCAGCGGATGAGTAGACCGCCCCCTTCGTCTGTATCACAGACCCAGGGGATGAGTAGACTGCCCAATTTCTCTGTATCACTCACTCGGGGGATGAGTAGACCGCTCCCTGTCTCTGTATCACAGACTCAGGGGATGAGTAGACCGCCCCTTGTCTCTGTATCACAGACTCAGGGGATGAGTAGACCGCCCCTTGTCTCTGTATCTCAGACTCAGGGGATGAGTAGACTGCCCCATTTCTCTGCATCACACACTCGGGGGATGAGTAGACCGCCCCCTGTCTCATTATCACACACTCGGGGAATGAGTAGATCGCGCCCTGTCTCTGTATAACAGACTGGGGATGATTAGACCGCCTCCTGTCTCTCTCTCACACACTCAGGATTGAATAGATCATCCTCTGTCTCAAGGACCCGGGGGATGAGTAGACTGGTCCCTGTCTGTATTTCAGGGACTTTGGCGCTGAGTAGACTGCCCCCTGTCTCAGTTTCACAAATTTAGGGGATGAGTAGACCGCCCCCTGTCTCTGCATCACAGACTCAGGGGATGAGTCGACCGCCCCCTGTCTCTGTATCACAGACTCAGGGGATGAGTAGACCAACCCCTGTCTTTGTATCACACACTCAGTGGATGAGCAGACGGCCCCCTGTCTCTGCATCACAGACTCAGGGGATGAGTAGACCGCCCCCTAACTCTGTATCACATACCCAGGGGATCACTAAACTGCCCCTTGTCTCTGTATCTCAGACTCAGGGGATGAGTAGACTGTCCCCTTTCTCTGTATCACGCACTCGGGGGATGAGTGGACCGCCCCCTGTCTCTTTATCACACACTCGGGGGATGATTCGACTGTCCCCTGTCTCTTTATCTCAGATTCAGTGGATGATTGGATTGTCCCCTGTCTCTGTATCTCAGATTCAGTGGATGATTGGACCGCCCACTTTCTCTGTATCACGCACTCGGGGGATGAGTAGACCGCCCCCTGTCTCTGTATCACAGACTCAGTGGATGAGTAGACCGCCCCCTGTCTCTGTATCAGCGACTCAGGTGATGAGTAGACCGCCCACTGTCTCTGTCTCACATCGTCAGTGGATGAGTAGAGCGCCCCCTGTCTTTGTATCACAGGCTCAGGGGATGAGTTAACCGCCCCCTGTCTCTGTCTCACAGACTCAGGGGATGATTAGATAGCCTCCTGTCTTTGTATCACAGACTCAGTGGATGAGTAGACCGCTCCCTGTCTCTGCATGACAGACTCAGTGGGTGAGTAGACTGGCCCCTGTCTTTGTATCACAGACTCAGGGGATGAGTAAACCGCTCCCTGTCTCTGTATCACAAACTCAGGGGATGAGTAGACCGCCCCCTGTCTCTGCATCATGGACTCAGGGGATGAGTAGACCGCCCCCTGTCTCTGTTTCACAGACTCAGGGGATGAGTAAACCGCCCCCTGTCTTTGTATCACAGACTCAGGGGATGAGTAGACCGCTCCCTGTCTCTGTGTCACAAACTCTGGGGATGAGTAGACTGCCCCCTGTCTCTGTATCACAAATTTAGGGAAAGAGGAGACTGCCCCCTGTCTCGCTTTCACAAATTTAGGGCATGAGTAGACCGCCCCTTGTCTCGGTATCACAAATTTAGGGGATGAGGAAACCGCCCCCTGTCTCTGTATCACAAACTCAGGGGATGATTTAACCGCCCCCTGTCTCTGTATCACGGACTCAGGGGATGAGTAGACCGCCCCCTGTCTCTGTATCACCGACTCAGGGGATGAGTAGACCGCCCCCTTTCTCTGTATCACAAACTGAGGGGATGAGTAGACCGCCCCCTATCTCTGTATCACGGACTCAGGGGATGAGTAGACCGCCCCCTTTCTCTGTATCACAAACTCAGGGGATGAGTAGACCGCCCCCTATCTCTGTATCAAGGACTCAGGGGATGAGTAGACCGCCCCCTATCTCTGTATCACCGACTCAGGGGATGAGTAGACCGCTCCCTGTCTCTGTATCACAAACTCAGGGGATGAGTAGACCGCCCCCTGTCTCTGTATCACGGACTCAGGGGATGAGTAGACCGCCCCCTGTCTCTGTATCACAGACTCAGGGGATGAGTAGACCGCCCCCTGTCTCTGTATCACAGACTCAGGGGATGAGTAGACCGCTCACTTTCTCTGTATCACAGACTCAGGGGATTAGTAGACCGCCCCCTGTCTCTGTATCATAGACTCAGGGGATGAGTGGACCGCCCCCTGTCTCTGTATCACAGACTCAGGGGATGAGTAGACCGCCCCCTGTCTCTGTTTCACAGACTCAGGGGATGAGTAGACCGCTCCCTGTCTCTGTCTCACAGACTCAGTGAATGAGTAGACCGCCCCCTGTCTCGGTTTCACAAATTTAGGGCATGAGCAGACCGCCCCTTGTCTCGGTATCACAAATTTAGGGGATGAGTAATACGCCCCCTGTCTTTGTCTCACCGCCTCAGGGGATAAGTAGACAGCCCCCTGTCTCTGTATCACAGACTCAGGGGATGAGTAGACCGCCCCCTGTCTCTGTTTCACAGACTCAGGGGATGAGTAGACGGCCCCCTGTCTCTGTATCACAGACTCAGGGGATGAGTAGACCGCCCCCTGTCTCTGTATCACAAACTCAGGGGATGAGTAGACCGCCCCCTGTCTCTGTATCACAGACTCAGGGGATGAGTAGACGGCCCCCTGTCTCTGTATCACAGACTCAGGGGATGAGTAGACCGCCCCCTGTCTCTGTTTCACAGACTCAGGGGATGAGTAGACCGCCCCCTGTCTCTGTGTAACAGACTCAGGGGATGAGTAGACCGCCCCTTCTCTCGGTATCACAAATTTAGGGGATGAGTATACCGCCCCCTGTCTTTGTCTCACCGACTCAGGGGATGTGAGAAACGTAGCCCACTTGATAATAATTTACACCAAGTCAAACTCTGAAGAAGTAAGTTTATTTAACGTTCTTGCAAGATCGGGTGTCCTACAAGCAGGCACACCCATCAACATATTCAGTTCATGTTTATACAATACAAATCCATTTGTCCACGCCTTTATTTTACATTATTGGTTATAACGTATTATGTCACTAACCTATCCTATGGTTGCTACAGTCTCCTCCTCTGTTTACTTCTCCCCCTACTCTAACTTTCTAGCCCCTAACTCTTGTTTTTGTTTTACCTTATTTGGCTCTCCATTATGTGTTTTAACTTGCAGCTGTCAGCCTTTATCTTAGTGGGGCAGTTTCTTATTCACTACATCCTTTGTTCTAACTCTTGCTGTTTCTCTTTTATCTGCCTAAGCACAATTTTTAAGTGATGTACTGTCCCAAGGTCTGTACTTACATACCCTTATCAATTCGCTTTGTCAGTGATGTACTGTCTGAAGGTCTCCACTTACAGACCCTTATCAATTCTCTTTGTCAGTGATGTACTGTCTTAAGGTCTCCACTTACATACCCTTATCAGTTCTCTTTGTCAGTGATGTACTGTCTTAAGGTCTCCACTTACATACCCTTATCAGTTCTCTTTGTCAGTGATGTACTGTCTTAAGGTCTCCACTTACATACCCTTATCAGTTCTCTTTGTCAGTGATGTACTGTCTTAAGGTCTCCACTTACATACCCTTATCAGTTCTCTTTGTCAGTGATGTACTGTCTTAAGGTCTCCACTTACATACCCTTATCAGTTCTCTTTGTCAGTGATGTACTGTCTTAAGGTCTCCCCTGACATATCCTTATCAGTTCTCTTTTTCAGTGATTTCATTATATTGTGCACAAATGACTTCTTGGTAACTTTCCACAAGCTGTCGAAACAACATTTCAGTATTTCTTTTTCTCACAATTCCCCCTTTTCTTTTACTTAATCCTTGTTGTTTTCTACATACTGCGGAGGGTTCTCATATGTCCTCTCAAATTCTCTGAGCATTATTTCAGCCGCCTTTTCAATGTCTGTATCTCCGTTGATACTATCCACTTTGTCATTACCTAACAGGTACATACTCTCTTCCTGGCCTCTTTGTATTGACATCTGCTTCGTCAAAGCTGTCTCAATCAATCGCTGTGTCAGCCCTCTTACACAAGGAATAATACAACACCCGATGGCTATTAGTATTCCGACAACCATGATCAGGGAGGTAAAAACCGAGATTATCATGCCTTTCCATTTTCCAAACCAGGATTCAAGCCACCCTGTCAGGGAAGTGTCTGCTCCTGAATTTTCGGCCATCTCCTCTGCTAAAGTTGTTAACCCTTGCAGTGCTCGGGTGATTGAACCATCGGGTGCTGTGTTATTTGGGATAAATGTGCAACATTTCCCTCCTAACATTATACACACACCTCCTTTTTCTGCTAAGATCATATCTAGAGCCAGTCGATTTTCCCAAGCCATTCTACTAGTGGCATCTAATTGTTCAGCTATACCTTTTACCGCATCTCTAGTATAATTTATAAATCTTTGTTGGTTGTAATAAATATAATTTATCCAATCTACATTTTTGTTAATAGTGACCCACCAAAACAAAGACTCGAAACCGGCGGTTATTTGGTTTCGGGCCTTGAATTCATCAGGTACCCCTCTTGGGACCCCTATGGAATCCAAGTACACCTGGTCGTCAAAAGAGTTCACTATCGCTTCCCTTTTACCCCTTTCCCTCGTTATTATCTTTTGTTTCTCAAATGCCAAGGTGAATGGTATTGCCAATTGAACAATTGCGCACGTCCCCTTCCACTGGGAGGGTAGGGTCTGTCTCAGGATTTTTCCTCCGCAATACCACCATAAATCCGCTCTGGGAACATTCAATGATGAGTAGTTCCCTCCCCTGACTCTTCCAGTTACATCCTCAGTCTCTATGCATGACTTCAACTCTCCCATATTTCTGGTTAGCTCCGCACCGTGTCGACGTACGCATGATGTGTGATTCACACTGGTGGCTAAAAATGAAGGGGGAGTCCTTGAATCTTCTTTCTCTAGGGGAGGGAACATTATTGACAAGGATATGCAAGTTTGAATACCCCAAGCCGTCTTATCCTGATATAGGGCTAACATGCATTCCATGCCCTTTCGGTCACGCTCCCACCCCAGCGGGAAAGGTACTACTTGAGCTATCGGTCTACCAGATGCACAAGCATAGCAATTGTTTTTGTTCAAACTTTTTACAGGTAATTTTATCCATTCTACCCAGGCATTTGTGTCCCCGTAACCGGTTTCTATCTCAATTGTCTTTCTCAGGTCCTTTACCTCTATTATTTTTACTATGTTAGGATCATTATGAGAGGTCCCTTTTAGTTTGTTAGATGGTTTACCAGTCTTATCTATTGTTACCTGAAAACAACATTTTAATTCACCTTTCTTTTTCCCTTCTCTAACTGTTACTCCTTGTTGTCTAATTGGAAGTGGGTAATACAAAAACATCCAACCCATTTTATTTCCTGGCTACTTTTGAAAAGAAAGAGAGAAGGCACACAATATTACAGGCAGTATTTCCGCGCTCGCGCCGTTATATTAAAACAAAAGTTTGTTACTCATAGTCTTTTTAGCTTTATTATCAATGGTTCTTCTGTTAATTCGGTTGTCCAAGTTCCTTCCTCGGCCGGGGGTTGTACCGGCCCCTTGATTCTTGTGTAGTGGGTCCAACCTCTTTCTGCCGTTCTTATGGCTGTTTCAGTGGTTAGGAGAGTCTGGTATGGTCTTTCCCAGTTCAGTTGTAGTTTAGTCTCTTTCCACGATTTCACCAGAACCCAATCTCCTGGTTGGATCTTGTGCACTGCAAATTCGAGAGGTGGTGTCTGTGCTAACAGGCCTTGCTTCCTGAGGAATGACAATGAGGAAGACAACGCCAGTATATAGTTCTTTAGAAACGAATCTTTAGTTTCTAAGGTTGGCATCTCGCCCCTGGTTCCCATATAGGGTAATTCGAATAGCATTTCATAGGGGGACAGTCCCACATCTTTTCTAGGGGCTGTCCGAATTCTGAGTATCGCTATAGGTAAACATTTTGTCCAGGGTAACCTTGTTTCAAGTATCAGTTTGGACAGGTGTTTCTTTAAGGTCTGATTCATTCTTTCCACCCGCCCTGAAGAGGGAGGGTGTCAAGGGGTATGGAAGTCCCATTGGATTCCCAATCCCCTAACTATTTCTTGTAATAGCTTCGAGGTAAAATGACGTCCTTGGTCTGAAGTGCTGTGGCTGCCACAGCTTGCACACACTCTGGCCATCCCTTTTAACTATTTCATTGTGGTTTCTGCCACTTAAAATCAAAGCTCAGCAAAGCTACTATTCCTAACTTTGCTATATTTCCCATTAAGCATTGTACCATGCCTAAAAGCAAATATAAAAAAACTCAGCAACTGCTGAATCAGAAGGGTAGGCTGAGCCACCCTCTAACAAGGGGGCGTGTATTAGCCTGGTTGGTATGTTTTTCATTCTAACTTTGTCATGTCTGGGTGAGAAGAAGAGTGCTGTTGAAGTATAATGTCTCTCTCTCTCTCTCTCGCTCTCTCTCTGTACCAGCTGCAAGGCCAAGTTGCCTCAGCAGCCCTGAAGTTATGAAGTCATTTCTGATAAGCTGTCCCTCCCTACAGCACTGAAGCTAGCTTGTTAGCAGTACATGACTGATTAATTGTTTCAGGGTAGGTTGAGCCACCCTCTAACAAGGGGGTGTGTATTAGCCTGGTCGGTATGTTTTTCATTCTAACTTTCCCCTGGGATTGTCATGTCTGGGTGATAAGAAGAGTGCTGTTGAAGTACAATGTCTCTCTCTCTCTCTCTCTCGCTGTACCAGCTGCAAGGCCAAGTTGCCTCTGCAGCCCTGAAGTTATGAAGTCAGCTAGCTTGTTAGCAATACATGACTGATTAATTGTTTCATCTTAAATGTTCCCATGTAATTCTGTTCTTAAAAATTCTAAAATCTAAATTCTGTTCTCACAGTCCCCCCTTTTGATTCTTCAAAACATTTTTAAAAATCAATCCCTTGATCCCACCTAGGTGCCTTTAATGGTCTCTATTTGTCTAGAAACAGCCTTCAACACCCAGAGGGGTCGCACTCAATACGTCGCCTGCTTGTGCCATAAGAGGGGCCTGCGGTAACTCTGTAAAGGCATAGGTTTTGCAGGGGCTTCAACTACTTGTTTACAACAATGCCTTTTACTATCAGATTTCTAAGGTCTTTCATCTGGCCCCTATGGCCGATATTATTGTTCTGCCACTGCGGGTCTTGATTAGGGTATTTTTGTTCAGCTGGTTCGTTTCCCCCTACCCCGGGAGGGTTTTCTCTTTCCCAAATTTTCAGGGGTCTTCTACGAGGACTTTCATTTCCTTTTTAAACACTCTTACCTTTCCTGACGTTAATGGTGCACTAACAAATCCAATTTCATTATTTCCTATTGGTACCTCTCTCAAGGGCATCATTGTCTTAGGAGACTCTCTGTCTCTATCGTCGTCATTATCGTCGGGTTTAGGGGTGGTCCTTCTTGCTGTCCTTAGATCATATTTGGGTGTTTTTCTCCTTGGTTTTTGACTCTAAATCCCAATACTCCAACATCCGTCCTAATGGACTTTCTGGAGGGATGTTGCCGGCAGACTTTCCTTGTCTCCCATCGTCTTCCTTTTTAGACGATTTATTTCCCATGGTTAACTGAAGGGTCTTGTACCCTACGGTATTCACCTCCTAACTGAAGGGTCTTATACCTTATGGTATTCACCTCCTAACTGAAGGGTCTTATGCCATACAGTACTCACCTCCTAGCTGAAGGGTTTTATACTGCCCCACAGTATTCACCTCCTAACTGAAGGGTCTTATACCCTACGGTACTCACCTCCTAGCTGAAGGGTCTTATACTGCAGTACTGAGAAGGTCTTATCCTACAGTTAACCAGTATTCACCTCCTAACTGAAGGGTCTTATACCTTACGGTATTCACCTCCTAGCTGAAGGGTCTTATACTGCCCCACAGTATTCACCTCCTAACTGAAGGGTCTTGTACCCTACGGTATTCACCTCCTAGCTGAAGGGTCTTATACCTTACGGTATTCACCTCCTAACTGAAGGGTCTTATACCATACAGTACTCACCTCCTAGCTGAAGGGTCTTATACTGCCCCACAGTATTCACCTCCTAACTGAGGGGTCTTATACCTTACGGTATTCACCTCCTAACTGAAGGGTCTTATACCATACAGTACTCACCTCCTAGCTGAAGGGTCTTATACTGCCCCACAGTATTCACCTCCTAGCTGAAGGGTCTTATACCTTACGGTATTCACCTCCTAACTGAAGGGTCTTATACCATACAGTACTCACCTCCTAGCTGAAGGGTTTTATACTGCAGTACTGTAAAATTCACTCCTCAAGGACTTTTAGTACTTAGAAGGTCTTATCCTACAGTTAACCATAAGTCACCAAGATAATACTTAAAAGTTGTTTTTCTTACCTTGGTCCGTGCACGGAGTTGCCTGATTTCACGTGTGTACCTGCCGCACTAAATACTCGTTCAGAGTGACTTCCCTAGGATCGTTTTCAGTCAATTACTCGGGTCCGCTACCAACGAGAGAAACGAGACCTTTTTAAATTAACGGGACGCGTCTTCTCGTCTGTCGTCGGCCGCGGTCCCAGCAATGATGAAGAGATCCCGGACGAGCCCCCAATTGTGAGAAACGTAGCCCACTTAATAATAATTTACACCAAGTCAAACTCTGAAGAAGTAAGTTTATTTAACGTTCTTGCAAGATCGGGTGTCCTACAAGCAGGCACACCGATCAAGATATTCAGTTCATGTTTATACAATACAAATCCATTTGTCCACGCCTTTATTTTACATTATTGGTTATAACGTATTATGACACTAACCTATCCTATGGTTGCTACAGTCTCCTCCTCTGTTTACTTCTCCCCCTACTCTAACTTTCTAGCCCCTAACTCTTGTTTTTGTTTTACCTTATTTGGCTCTCCATTATGTGTTTTAACTTGCAGCTGTCAGCCTTTATCTTAGTGGGGCAGTTTCTTATTCACTACATCCTTTGTTCCAACTCTTGCTGTTTCTCTTTTATCTGCCTAAGCACAATTTTTAAGTGATGTACTGTCCCAAGGTCTGTACTTACATACCCTTATCAACTCTCTTTGTCAGTGATGTACTGTCTTAAGGTCTCCACTTACAGACCCTTATCAGTTCTCTTTATCAGTGATTGCATTATGTTGTGCACAAATGACTTCTTGGTAACTTTCCACAAGCTGTAGAAACAACATTTCAGTATTTCTTATTCTCACACACAGGCACTGACTCTGAATGGGGTAAACTTCCACAGGCACTGACTCTCACTGGGGTACACTTCCACAGGCACTGTCTCTGAATGGGTTAAACACCCACAGACACTGACTTAAACTGGGGTACACTTCCACAGGCACTGACTCTCACTAGGGTACACTTACACAGGCAGTGACTCTGAGTGGGGTAAACTTCCAAAGGCACTGACTCTCACTGGGGTACACTTCCACAGGCACTAACTCTGAATGGGGTAAACTTCCACAGGCACTGACTCTGAATGGGGTTAACTTCTACTGGCTCTGAATCTGAATGGGGTACATTTCCACAGGCACTGAATCTGAATGGTGTAAACTTCTACAGGTACTGAATCTGAATGGGGTAAACTTCTACAGGCACTGAATCTGAATGGGGTAAACTTCTACAGGTACTGAATCTGAATGGTGTAAACCTCTACAGGTACTGAATCTGAATGGGGTAAACTTCTACAGGCACTGAATCTGAATGGTGTAAACTTCTACAGGTACTGAAACTTAATGGGGTAAACTTCCACAGGCACTGACTCTGCATGGGGTAAACTTCCAAAGGCACTGTCTCTCACTGGAGTGCACTTCCACAGGCAATAATTCTCACTGGGGTACACTTCCACAGGCACTGACTCTGAATGGGTTAAACTTCCACAGGCACTGACTCTCACTGGGGTAAACTTCCACAGGCACTGACTCTGAATGGGTTAAACTTCCACAGGCACTGACTCTCACTGGGGTAAACTTCCACAGGCACTGACTCTCACTGGGGTACACTTCCACAGGTACTGACACTGAATGGGGTAAACGTCCACAGGCAGTGACTCTGAAAGGGGTAATCTTCTACAGACACTGAATCTGAATGGGGTAAACTTCTACAGGTACTGAATCTGCATGGGGTAAACTTCCACAGGCACTGACTCACACTGGGGGACACTTCCACAGGCACTGACTCTGAAAGGGGCAAACTTCCACAGGCACTGACTCTCACTGGGGTACACTTCCACAGGCACTGAATCTGAATGGCATAAACATCCACAGGTACTGACTCTGAATGGGGTAAACTTCCAGAGGCAATGACTCTCACTGGGGTACACTTCCACAGGCACGGACTCCCACTGGGGGACACTTCCACAGGCACTGACTCTGAATGGGGTAAACTTCCACAGGCACTGCCTCTCACTGGGGTACACTTCCACAGGCACAGACTCCCACTGGGGGACACTTCCACAGGCACTGAATCTGAATGGCGTAAACATCCACAGGCACTGAATCTGAATGGGGTAAACTTCCACAGGCACTGACTCTCACTGGGGGACACTTCCACAGGCACTGACTCTGAATGGGTTAAACTTCCACAGGCACTGAAATAAAAGCAAAATGCTGCGGATGCTGGAAATCTGAAACAAAAGCAAGAAATGCTGGAATCACTCAGCAGGTCTGGCAGCATCTGTGGAAAGAGAAGCAGAGTTAACGTTTCAGGTCAGTGACCCTTCTTCGGAACTGACAAATATTAGAAAAGTCACAGATTATAAACAAGTGAGGTGGGGGTGGGGCAAGAGATAACAAAGGAGAAGGTGCAGATTGGACCAGGCCACATAGCAGACCAAAAGGTCACGGAGAAAAGGCAAACAATATTGCTTTGTCTTTCAACACACCATTAACATATTGTTTGCCTTTTCTCCGTGAACTTTTGGTCAGCTAAGTGGCCTGGTCCAATCTGCACGTGCTCCTTTGTTATCTCTTGCCCCACCCCCACCTCACTTGTTTATAATCTGTGACTTTTCTAATATTTGTCAGTTCCGAAGAAGGGTCACTGACCCGAAACGTTAACTCTGCTTCTCTTTCCACAGACGCTGCCAGACCTGCTGAGTGATTCCAGCATTTCTTGTTTTTGTTCCACAGGCACTGACCCTCACTTGGGTGCACTTCCACAGGCACTGACTCTGAATGGGGTAAACTTCCACAGGCACTGACTCTCACTGGGGCACACTTCCACAGGCACTGACTCTGAATGGGGTAAACTTCCACAGGCACTGACGCTCACTGGGGTACACTATCACAGGCACTGAATCTGAATGGGGTAAACTTCCACAGGCACTGACTCTCACTTGGGTACACTTCTCCAGGCACTGACTCTCACTGGGGGACATTTCCACAGGCACTGACTCTCACTGGGGTACATTTCCACAGGCACTGACTCTCACTTGGGTATACTTCTACAGGCACTGACTCTCACTTGGGTACACTTCTGCAGGCACTGACTCTCACTGGGGTACATTTCCACAGGCACAGACTCTCACTGGTATACATTTCCATGTGCACTGACTCTGAGTGGGGTACACGTCTATAGGCACTGAATCTGAATGGTGTAAACTTCTAGAGGTACTGAATCTGAATGGGGTAAACTTGCACAGGCACTGACTCTGAATGGGGTAAACATTCACAGGCACTGACTCTCACTGGGGTACACTTCCACAGGCACTGACTCTCACTGGGGTACACTTCCACAGGCACTGACTCTGAATGGGTTAAACTTCCACAGGCACTGACTCTCACTGGGGTAAACTTCCACAGGCAATGACTCTCACTGGGGTACACTTACACAGGCACTGACTCGGAATGGGGAAAACTTCCAAAGGCACTGACACTCACTGGGGTACACTTCCACAGGCACTGACTCTCACTGGGGTAAACTTCCACAGGCACTGACTCTCACTGGGGTACACTATCACAGGCACTGAATCTGAATGGGGTAAACTTCCACAGGCACTGACTCTCACTTGGGTACACTTCTTCAGGCACTGACTCTCACTGGGGGACATTTCCACAGGCACTGACTCTCACTGGGGTACATTTCCACAGGCACTGACTCTCACTTGGGTACACTTCTACAGGCACTGACCCTCACTTGGGTACACTTCTGCAGGCACTGACTCTCACTGGGGTACATTTCCACAGGCACAGACTCTCACTGGTATACATTTCCATATGCACTGACTCTGAGTGGGGTACACTTCTATAGGCACTGAATCTGAATGGTGTAAACTTCTAGAGGTACTTTATCTGAATGGGGTAAACTTGCACAGGCACTGACTCTGAATGGGGTAAACATTCACAGGCACTGACTCTCACTGGGGTACACTTCCACAGGCACTGACTCTCACTGGGGTACATTTCCACAGGCACTGACTCTGAATGGGTTAAACTTCCACAGGCACTGACTCTCACTGGGGTACACTTCCACAGGCAATGAGTCTCACTGGGGGACACTTACACAGGCACTGACTCGGAATGGGGAAAACTTCCAAAGGCACTGACTCTCACTGGGGTACACTTCCACAGGCACTGACTCTGAATGGGTTCAACTTCCACAGGCACTGACTCTCACTGGGGGAAACTTCCACAGGCACTGACTCTGAATGGGTTAAACTTCCACAGGCACTGACTCTCACTGGGGTAAACTTCCACAGGCACTGACTCTCACTGGGGTACACTTCCACAGGTACTGACACTGAATGGGGTAAACGTCCACAGGCAGTGACTCTGAAAGGGGTAATCTTCTACAGACACTGAATCTGAATGGGGTAAACTTCTACAGGTACTGAATCTGCATGGGGTAAACTTCCACAGGCACTGACTCACACTGGGGGACACTTCCACAGGCACTGACTCTGAAAGGGGCAAACTTCCACAGGCACTGAATCTCACTGGGGTACACTTCCACAGGCACTGAATCTGAATGGCGTAAACATCCACAGGTACTGACTCTGAATGGGGTAAACTTCCAGAGGCAATGACACTCACTGGGGTACACTTCCACAGGCACAGACTCCCACTGGGGGACACTTCCACAGGCACTGACTCTGAATGGGGTAAACTTCCACAGGCACTGACTCTCACTGGGGTACACTTCCACAGGCACAGACTCCCACTGGGGGACACTTCCACAGGCACTGAATCTGAATGGCGTAAACCTCCACAGGCACTGACTCTGAATGGGGTAAACTTCCACAGGCACTGACTCTCACTGGGGGACACTTCCACAGGCACTGACTCTGAATGGGGTAAACTTCCACAGGCACTGAACTAAAGCAAAATTCTGCGTATGCTGGAAATCTGAAACAAAAACAAGAAATGCTGGAATCACTCAGCAGGTCTGGCAGCATCTGTGGAAAGAGAAGCAGAGTTAACGTTTCGGGTCAGTGACCCTTCTTCGGAACTGACAAATATTAGAAAAGTCACAGATTATAAACAAGTGAGGTGGGGGTGGGGCAAGAGATAACAAAGGAGAAGGTGCAGATTGGACCAGGCCACATAGCAGACCAAAAGGTCACGGAGAAAAGGCAAACAATATTGCTTTGTCTTTCAACACACCATTAACATATTGTTTGCCTTTTCTCCGTGAACTTTTGGTCAGCTAAGTGGCCTGGTCCAATCTGCACGTGCTCCTTTGTTATCTCTTGCCCCACCCCCACCTCACTTGTTTATAATCTGTGACTTTTCTAATATTTGTCAGTTCCGAAGAAGGGTCACTGACCCGAAACGTTAACTCTGCTTCTCTTTCCACAGATGCTGCCAGACCTGCTGAGTGATTCCAGCATTTCTTGTTTTTGTTCCACAGGCACTGACCCTCACTTGGGTGCACTTCCACAGGCACTGACTCTGAATGGGGTAAACTTCCACAGGCACTGACTCTCACTGGGGCACACTTCCACAGGCACTGACTCTGAATGGGGTAAACTTCCACAGGCACTGACTCTCACTGGGGTACACTATCACAGGCACTGAATCTGAATGGGGTAAACTTCCACAGGCACTGACTCTCACTTGGGTACACTTCTTCAGGCACTGACTCTCACTTGGGGACATTTCCACAGGCACTGACTCTCACTGGGGTACATTTCCACAGGCACTGACTCTCACTTGGGTACACTGCTACAGGCACTGACTCTCACTTGGGTACACTTCTGCAGGCACTGTCTCTCACTGGGGTACATTTCCACAGGCACAGACTCTCACTGGTATACATTTCCATATGCACTGACTCTGAGTGGGGTACACTTCTATAGACACTGAATCTGAATGGTGTAAACTTCTAGAGGTACTGAATCTGAATGGGGTAAACTTGCACAGGCACTGACTCTGAATGGGGTAAACATTCACAGGCACTGACTCTCACTGGGGTACACTTCCACAGGCACTGACTCTCACTGGGGTACATTTCCACAGGCACTGACTCTGAATGGGTTAAACTTCCACAGGCACTGACTCTCACTGGGGTACACTTCCACAGGCAATGAGTCTCACTGGGGTACACTTACACAGGCACTGACTCGGAATGGGGAAAACTTCCAAAGGCACTGACTCTCACTGGGGTACACTTCCACAGGCACTGACTCTGAATGGGGCAAACTTCCACAGGCACTGACTCTCACTGGGGTACACTTCCACAGGCACTGACTCTGAATGGGGTAAACTTCCACAGGCACTGACTCTGAATGGTGTAAACTTCTAAAGGCTCTGAATCTGAATGGGGTAAACTTCTACAGGTACTGAATCTGAATGGGGTAAACTTCCACAGGCACTGAATCTCACTGGGGTACACTTACACAGGCACTGACTCTGAATAGGGTAAACTTCCACAGGCACTGACACTCACTGGGGTACACTTCCACAGGCACTGAAAATGAATGGGGTAAACTTCCACTGGCACTGACTATGAATGGGGTAAACATCCACAGGTACTGACTCTGAATGGGGAAATCTTCCAGAGGCAATGACTCCAACTGGGGTACACTCCCACAGGCACTGACTCTCACAGGGGGACACTTACACAGCCACTGACTCTGAATGGGGTACACTTCCACAGGCACTGACCCTCACTTGGGTACACTTCCACAGGCACTGACTCTCACTGGGGTACACTTCCAGAGGCAGTGACGCTGAATGGGGTAAACTTCCACAGGCACTGACTCTCACTGGGGTCCACTTCCAGAGGCACTGACTCTCACTGGGGTACATTTTCACAGGCAAAGACTCTCACTGGGGTACATTTCCACATGCACTGACTCTGAGTGGGGTACACTTCCATAGGCAGTGACTCCTAATGGTGAGCCACTTCCCAGCCACTGAATCCAACTGGGGTACACTTCTACATGCACTGACTCTCACAGGGGTACATTTCCAAAGGCACTGACTCTGAATGTGGTAAACATCCACAGGCATTGACTCTCACAGGAGTACACTTCCACATGCACTGAATCTGAATGGCGTAAACTTCCACAGGCACTGACTCTCACTGGGGTACCCTTCCACAGGCACTGAATCTGAATGGGGTAAACTTCCACAGGCACTGACTCTCACAGCAGTACACTTCCACAGGCACTGATTCTGAATTGGGTAAACTTCCACAGGCATTTACTCTCACTGGGGTACACTTCCACAGGCACTGAATCTGAATGGGGTAAAGTTCCACAGGCACTGACTCTGAATTGTTACAGTTCCACAGGCAATGACTCTCAGTGGGGTACACTTCGACAGGCACTGACTCTGACAGGGTAAACTTCCACAGGCACTGACTCTCACTGGGGTACACTTCCACAGGCACTGACTCTGAATGGGGTAAACTTCCACAGGCACTGATTCTCACTGGAGTACACTTCCACAGGCACTGACTCTGAATGGGGTAATCGTTTACAGGCACTGAATATGAATGGGGTAAACTTCTACACTTACTGAATCTGAATGGGGTAAACTTCTTCAGGCACTGACTCTCACTGGGGTACACTTCCACAGGCACTGACTCTCACTGCGGTACACTTTCACAGGCACTGACTCTGTACGGGATAAACTTCCAAAGGCACTGACTCTCACTGGGGTACTCTTCCACAGGTACTGACTCTGAATGGGGTAAACTTCCAAAGGCACTGACTCTGAATGGGGGAAACTTCTACAGGCACTGCATCTGAATGGGGTAAACTTCTACAGGTACTGAATCTGAATGGGGTAAACTTCCACAGGCACAGACTTTCACTGGGGGACACTTCCACAGGCACTTAATCTGAATCGGGTAAACTTCCACAGGCACTGACTCTGAATGGGGTAAACTTCCACAGGCACTGAATCTGAATGGGGTAAACTTCCACAGGCACTGATTCTGAATGGCGTAATCTTCCAGAGGCAATGACTTTCACTGGGGGACACTTCCACAGGCACTTAATCTGAATGGGGTAAACTTCCACAGGCACTGACTCTGAATGGGGTAAACTTCCACAGGCACTGAATCTGAATGGGGTAAACTTCCACAGGCACTGATTCTGAACGGCGTAAACATCTAGAGGCTATGACTCTCACTGGGGTAAACGTCCACAGGCACTGAATCTGAATGGGGTACTCTTCCACAGGCACTGAATCTCACTGGGGGACACTTCCACAGGCACTGACTCAGAATGGGGTAAACTTCCACAGGCACTGACCCTCACTGGGATGCACTTCCACAGGCAATGACACTGAATGGGGTCAACTTCCACAGGCAAAGACTCTCTTTGGTGCACACTTCCACATGCACTGACTCTGAATGGGGTAAACATCCACAGGCATTGACTCTCACTGGGGTGCACTTCCACTGGCACTGAATCCGAATGGGGTAAACTTCCACAGGCACTTACTCTCACTGGGATACACTTCCACAGGCACTGAATCTGAATGGGGTAAACTTCCCCAGGCACTGACTCTGAATGTGTAAACTTCCACAGGCACTGACTCTGAATTGGTTACAGTTCCACAGGCAATAACTCTCAGTGGGGTACACTTCGACAGGCACTCACTCTGTCTGGGGTACACTTCCACAGGCACTGTCTCTCACTGGGGTGCAGTCCCACAGGCTCTAGCTGTCACTTGGATACCGTTCCCTAGGCACTGACTCGAACTGGGGTACACTTCTACAGGCACTGACTCTCACTTGGGTAAACTTCCACAGGCACTGCCTCTCACTGGGGTGCACTTCAACAGGCACTGAATCTGAATGGCGTAAACATCCACAGGTACTGACTTTGAATGGGGTAAACTTCCAGAGGCAATGACTCTCACTGGGGTACACTTCCACAGGCACTGACTCTCACTGGGGTACACTTCCACAGGCACTGACTCTGAATGGGGTAAACTTCCACAGGCCCTGACCCTCACTTGGGTGCACTTCCACAGGCACTGACTCTGAATGGGGTAAACTTCCACAGGCACTGACTGTCACTGGGGTACACCTCCACAGACACTGACTCTGAATGGGGTAAACTTCCACAGGCACTGACTCAAACTGGGAACACTTCCACAGGCACTGACTCTCACTGGGGTACATTTCCACAGGCACTAACTCTCACTGGGGTGCATTTCAACAGGCACTGACTCTCACTGGGGTACATTTCCATTGGCACTGACTCTCACTTGGGTACACTTCTACAGGCACTGACTCTCACTTGGGTACGCTTCTGCAGGCACTGACTCTCACTGGTGTACCTTTCCACATGCACTGACTCTGAATGGGATACACTTCGAGAGGCAGTGACTCCTAATGGAGAGCCGCTCGCCAGCCACTGAATCTCACTGGGGTACACTTCCACAGGCACTGACTCTGAATGGGGTAAACTTCCACAGGCACTGACTCTCACTTGGGTACACTTCGACAGGCACTGACTCTCACTGGGGTACATTTCCACAGGCACTGACTCTCACTTGGGTAAACTTCTACAGACACTGACTCTCACTGGGGTACATTTCCACAGGCACTGACTCTCACTTGGGTACACTTCTACAGGCACTGACTCTCACTTGGGTACGCTTCTACAGGCACTGATTCTCACTGGGGTACATTTTCACAGGCACTGACTCTCACTGGGTTACTTTTCCACATGCACTGACTCTCACTTGGGTACACTTCTACAGGCACTGACACTCACTTGGGTACACTTCTACAGGCACTGACTCTCACTGGGGTGCATTTCCACAGGTAAAGACTCTCACTGGGGTACATTTCCACATGCACTGACTCTGAGTGGGGTACACTTCCATAGGCAGTGACTCCTAATGGTGAGCCACTTCCCAGCCACTGAATCTCACTGGGGTACACTTCTACAGGCACTGACTCTCACAGGGGTACATTTCCACAGGCACTGACTCTGAATGTGGTAAACATCCACAGGCATTGACTCTCACAGGAGTACACTTCCACAGGCACTGAATCTGAATGGCGTAAACTTCCACAGGCACTGACTCTCACTGGGGTACCATTCCACAGGCACTGAATCTGAATGGGGTAAACTTCCACAGGCACTGACTCTCACAGCAGTACACTTCCACAGGCACTTTTTCTGAATTGGGTAAACTTCCACAAGCATTTACTCTCACTGGGGTACACTTCCACAGGCACTGAATCTGAATGGGGTAAAGTTCCACAGGCACTGACTCTGAATTGTTACAGTTCCACAGGCAATGACTCTCAGTGGGGTACACTTCGACAGGCACTGACTCTGACAGGGTAAACTTCCACAGGCACTGACTCTCACTGGGGTACACATCCACAGGCACTGAATATGAATGGGGTAAACTTCTACACTTACTGAATCTGAACGGGGTAAACATCTTCAGGCACTGACTCTCACTGGGGTACACTTCCACAGGCACTGACTCTCACTGGGGTACACTTTCACAGGCACTGACTCTGTATGGGGTAAACTTCCAAAGGCACTGACTCTCACTGGGGTACCATTCCACAGGTACTGACTCTGAATTGGGTAAACTTCCAAAGGCACTGACTCTGAATGGGGTAAACTTCTACAGGCACTGCATCTGAATGGGGTAAACTTCTACAGGTACTGAATCTGAATGGGGTAAACTTCCACAGGCACAGACTTTCACTGGGGGACACTTCCACAGGCACTTAATCTGAATCGGGTAAACTTCCACAGGCACTGACTCTGAATGGGGTAAACTTCCACAGGCACTGAATCTGAATAGGGTAAACTTCCACAGGCACTGATTCTGAATGGCGTAAACTTCTAGAGGCAATGACTCTCACTGGGGTACAATTCCACAGGCACTGAATCTGAATGGGGTAAACTTCCACAGGCACTGACTCTGAATGGCGTAATCTTCCAGAGGCAATGACTTTCACTGGGGGACACTTCCACAGGCACTTAATCTGAATGGGGTAAACTTCCACAGGCACTGACTCTGAATGGGGTAAACTTCCACAGGCACTGATTCTGAACGGCGTAAACATCTAGAGGCAATGACTCTCACTGGGGTACAATTCCACAGGCACTGAATCTGAATGGGGTACTCTTCCACAGGCACTGAATCTCACTGGGGTACACTTCCACAGGCACTGACTCAGAATGGGGTAAACTTCCACAGGCACTGACCCTCACTGGGATGCACTTCCACAGGCAATGACACTGAATGGGGTCAACTTCCACAGGCAAAGACTCTCTTTGGTGCACACTTCCACATGCACTGACTCTGAATGGGGTAAACATCCACAGGCATTGACTCTCACTGGGGTACACTTCCACTGGCACTGAATCCGAATGGGGTAAACCTCCGCAGGCACTTACTCTCACTGTGATACACTTCCACAGGCACTGAATCTGAATGGGGTAAACTTCCCCAGGCACTGACTCTGAATGTGTAAACTTCCACAGGCACTGTCTCTGAATTGGTTACAGTTCCACAGGCAATAACTCTCAGTGGGGTACACTTCGACAGGCACTGACTCTGACTGGGGTACACTTCCACAGGCACTGTCTCTCACTGGGGTGCAGTCCCACAGGCTCTAGCTGTCACTTGGATACCGTTCCCTAGGCACTGACTCGAACGGGGGTACACTTCGACAGGCACTGACTCTCACTTGGGTAAACTTCCACAGGCACTGCCTCTCACTGGGGTGCACTTCAACAGGCACTGAATCTGAATGGCGTAAACATCCACAGGTACTGACTTTGAATGGGGTAAACTTCCAGAGGCAATGACTCTCACTGGGGTACACTTCCACAGGCACTGACTCTCACTGGGGTACACTTCCACAGGCACTGACTCTGAATGGGGTAAACTTCCACAGGCACTGACACTCACTTGGGTGCACTTCCACAGGCACTGACTCTGAATGGGGTAAACTTCCACAGGCACTGACTGTCACTGGGGTACATCTCCACAGACACTGACTCTGAATGGGGTAAACTTCCACAGGCACTGACTCAAACTGGGGTACACTTCCACAGGCACTGACTCTCACTGGGGTACATTTCCACAGGCACTAACTCTCACTGGGGTACATTTCCACAGGCACTAACTCTCACTGGGGTGCATTTCAACAGGCACTGAATCTCACTGGGGTACATTTCCATTGGCACTGACTCTCACTTGGGTACACTTCTACAGGCACTGACTCTCACTTGGGTACGCTTCTACAGGCACTGATTCTCATTGGGGTACATTTTCACAGGCACTAACTCTCACTGGGTTACTTTTCCACATGCACTGAGTCTCACTTGGGTACACTTCTACAGGCACTGACTCTCAATTGGGTACACTTCAACAGGCACTGACTCTCACTTGGGTACACTTCTACAGGCACTGACTCTCACTGGGGTGCATTTCCACAGGCAAAGACTCTTACTGGGGTACATTTCCACATGCACTGACTCTGAGTGGGGTACACTTCCATAGGCAGTGACTCCTAATGGTGAGCCACTTCCCAGCCACTGAATCTCACTGGGGTACACTTCTACATGCACTGACTCTCACAGGGGTACATTTCCACAGGCACTGACTCTGAATGTGGTAAACATCCACAGGCATTGACTCTCACAGGAGTACACTTCCACAGGCACTGAATCTGAATTGCGTAAACTTCCACAGGCACTGACTCTCACTGGGGTACCCTTCCACAGGCACTGAATCTGAATGGGGTAAACTTCCACAGGCACTGACTCTCACAGCAGTACACTTCCACAGGCACTGATTCTGAATTGGGTAAACGTCCACAGGCATTTACTCTCACTGGGGTACACTTCCACAGGCACTGAATCTGAATGGGGTAAAGTTCCACAGGCACTGACTCTGAATTGTTACAGTTCCACAGGCAATGACTCTCAGTGGGGTACACTTCGACAGGCACTGACTCTGACAGTGTAAACTTCCACAGGCACTGACTCTCACTGGGGTACACTTCCACAGGCACTGAATATGAATGGGGTAAACTTCTACACTTACTGAATCTGAATGGGGTAAACTTCTTCAGGCACTGACTCTCACTGGGGTACACTTCCACAGGCACTGACTCTCACTGGGGTACACTTTCACAGGCACTGACTCTGTATGGGGTAAACTTCCAAAGGCACTGACTCTCACTGGGGTACCCTTCCACAGGTACTGACTCTGAATGGGGTAAACTTCCAAAGGCACTGACTCTGAATGGTGTAATCTTCCAGAGGCAATGACTTTCACTGGGGGACACTTCCACAGGCACTGAATATGAATGGGGTAAACTTCTACACTTACTGAATCTGAATGGGGTAAACTTCTTCAGGCACTGACTCTCACTGGGGTACACTTCCACAGGCACTGACTCTCACTGGGGTACACTTTCACAGGCACTGACTCTGTATGGGGTAAACTTCCAAAGGCACTGACTCTCACTGGGGTACCCTTCCACAGGTACTGACTCTGAATGGGGTAAACTTCCAAAGGCACTGACTCTGAATGGGGTAAATTTCTACAGGCACTGCATCTGAATGGGGTAAACTTCTACAGGTACTGAATCTGAATGGGGTAAACTTCCACAGGCACAGACTTTCACTGGGGGACACTTCCACAGGCACTTAATCTGAATCGGGTAAACTTCCACAGGCACTGACTCTGAATGGGGTAAACTTCCACAGGCACTGAATCTGAATGGGGTAAACTTCCACAGGCACTGATTCTGAATGGCGTAAACTTCTAGAGGCAATGACTCTCACTGGGGTACAATTCCACAGGCACTGAATCTGAATGGGGTAAACTTCCACAGGCACTGACTCTGAATGGTGTAATCTTCCAGAGGCAATGACTTTCACTGGGGGACACTTCCACAGGCACTTAATCTGAATGGGTTAAACTTCCACAGGCACTGAATCTGAATGGGGTAAACTTCCACAGGCACTGATTCTGAACGGCGTAAACATCTAGAGGCAATGACTATCACTGGGGTACAATTCCACAGGCACTGAATCTGAATGGGGTACTCTTCCACAGGCACTGAATCTCACTGGGGGACACTTCCACAGGCACTGACTCAGAATGGGGTAAACTTCCACAGGCACTGACCCTCACTGGGATGCACTTCCACAGGCAATGACACTGAATGGGTTCAACTTCCACAGGCAAAGACTCTCTTTGGTGCACACTTCCACATGCACTGACTCTGAATGCGGTAAACATCCACAGGCATTGACTCTCACTGGGGTACACTTCCACTGGCACTGAATCCGAATGGGGTAAACTTCCACAGGCACTTACTCTCACTGGGATACACTTCCACAGGCACTGAATCTGAATGGGGTAAACTTCCCCAGGCACTGACTCTGAATGTGTAAACTTCTACAGGCACTGACTCTGAATTGGTTACAGTTCCACAGGCAATAACTCTCAGTGGGGCACACTTCGACAGGCACTGACTCTGACTGGGGTACACTTCCACAGGCACTGTCTCTCACTGGGGTGCAGTCCCACAGGCTCTAGCTGTCACTTGGATACCGTTCCCTAGGCACTGACTCGAACGGGGGTACACTTCGACAGGCACTGACTCTCACTTGGGTAAACTTCCACAGGCACTGCCTCTCACTGGGGTGCACTTCAACAGGCACTGAATCTGAATGGCGTAAACATCCACAGGTACTGACTTTGAATGGGGTAAACTTCCAGAGGCAATGACTCTCACTGGGGTACACTTCCACAGGCACTGACTCTCACTGGGGTACACTTCCACAGGCACTGACTCTGAATGGGGTAAACTTCCACAGGCACTGACTGTCACTGGGGTACACCTCCACAGACACTGACTCTGAATGGGGTAAACTTCCACAGGCACTGACTCAAACTGGGGTACACTTCCACAGGCACTGACTCTCACTGGGGTACATTTCCACAGGCACTAACTCTCACTGGGGTACATTTCCACAGGCACTAACTCTCACTGGGGTGCATTTCAACAGGCACTGACTCTCACTGGGGTACATTTCCATTGGCACTGACTCTCACTTGGGTACACTTCTACAGGCACTGACTCTCACTTGGGTACGCTTCTGCAGGCACTGACTCTCACTAGTGTACCTTTCCACATGCACTGACTCTGAATGGGATAACCTTCTATAGGCAGTGACTCCAAATGGAGAGCCGCTCCCCAGCCACTGAATCTCACTGGGGTACACTTCCACAGGCACTGACTCTGAATGGGATAAACTTCCACAGGTACTGACTGTCACTGGGGTACACTTCCTCAGGCACTGACTCTGAATGGGGTAAACTTACACAGGCACTGACTCTCACTTGGGTACACTTCGACAGGCACTGACTCTCACTGGGGTACATTTCCACAGGCACTGACTCTCACTTGGGTAAACTTCTACAGACACTGACTCTCACTGGGGTACATTTCCACAGGCACTGACTCTCACTTGGGTACACTTCTACAGGCACTGACTCTCACTTGGGTACGCTTCTACAGGCACTGATTCTCACTGGGGTACATTTTCACAGGCACTGACTCTCACTGGGTTACTTTTCCACATGCACTGACTCTCACTTGGGTACACTTCTACAGGCACTGACTCTCAATTGGGTACACTTCAACAGGCACTGACTCTCACTTGGGTACACTTCTACAGACACTGACTCTCACTGGGGTACATTTCCACATACACTTACTCTGAGTGTGGCACACTTCAATTGGCAGTGACTCCTAATGGAGAGCCGCCCCCCAGCCACTGAATCTCACTGGGGTACACTTCCACTGACACTGAATCTCACTGGGGTACACTTCGACAGGCACTGAATCTGAATGGGGTAAACATCCACAGGCACTAACTCTCACTGGGGTGCACTTCCACAGGCAATGACTCTCACTTGGGTACACTTCCACAGGCACTGAATCTGAATGGGGTAAACATCCACTGGAACTAACTCTCACTGGGGTACACTTCCACAGGCACTGACTCTGAAAGGGGTAAAGTTCCACAGGCAATGACTCTGAATGGGGTACACTTCCACAGGCACTGAATCTGAATGGGGTAAACTTCCACATGCACTGACTCTGAATGGGGTAAACATCCACAGGCATTGACTCTCAGTGAAGTACACTTCCAGAGGCACTGAATCCGAATGGGGTAAACTTCCACAGGCACTTACTCTCACTGGGGTACACTTCCACAGGCACTGAATCTGAATGTGTTAAACTTCCCCAGGCACTGACTCTGAATTGGTTACAGTTCCACAGGCAATGACTCTGTATGGGGTAAACTTCCAAAGGCACTGACTCTCACTGGTGTACACTTCCACAGGTACTGACTCTGAATGGGGTAAACTTCTACAGGCACTGCATCTGAATGGGGTAAACTTCTACAGGTACTGAATCTGAATGGGGTAAACTTCCACAGGCACTGACTCTAACTGGGGGACACTTCTACAGGCACTGACTCTCACTGGGGTACATTTCCACAGGCACTGACTCTCACTGAGGTACATTTCCACAGGCACTGACTCTCACTTGGTTACACCTCTGCAGCCTCTGACTCCCACTGGAGTACATTTCCACAGGCACTGACACTCACAGGGATACATTTCCACTGGCACTGAATCTCACTGGGGTACACTTCTACAGGCACTGAATCTGAGTGGGGTAAACTTCTACAGGTACTGAATCTGAATGGGGAAAACTTCCACAAGCTCTGACTCTCACTGGGGTAAACTTCCACAGGCACTGACTCTGAATGGGGTAAAGTTCCACAGGCACTGACTCTCACTGGGGTACACTTCCACAGGCACGGACTCTGAATGGGGTAAACTTCTACAGGTATTGAATCTGCATGGGGTAAACTTCCAAAGGCACTGACTCTCACTGGGGTACCCTTCCACAGGTACTGACTCTGAATGGGGTAAACCTCCAAAGGCACTGACTCTGAATGGTGTAATCTTCCAGAGGCAATGACTTTCACCGGGGGACACTTCCACAGGCACTGAATATGAATGGGGTAAACTTCTACACTTACTGAATCTGAATGGGGTAAACTTCTTCAGGCACTGACTCTCACTGGGGTACACTTCCACAGGCACTGACTCTCACTGGGGTACACTTTCACAGGCACTGACTCTGTATGGGGTAAACTTCCAAAGGCACTGACTCTCACTGGGGTACCCTTCCACAGGTACTGACTCTGAATGGGGTAAACTTCCAAAGGCACTGACTCTGAATGGGGTAAACTTCTACAGGCACTGCATCTGAATGGGGTAAACTTCTACAGGTACTGAATCTGAATGGGGTAAACTTCCACAGGCACAGACTTTCACTGGGGGACACTTCCACAGGCACTTAATCTGAATCGGGTAAACTTCCACAGGCACTGACTCTGAATGGGGTAAACTTCCACAGGCACTGAATCTGAATGGGGTAAACTTCCACAGGCACTGATTCTGAATGGCGTAAACTTCTAGAGGCAATGACTCTCACTGGGGTACAATTCCACAGGCACTGAATCTGAATGGGGTAAACTTCCACAGGCACTGACTCTGAATGGTGTAATCTTCCAGAGGCAATGACTTTCACTGTGGGACACTTCCACAGGCACTTAATCTGAATGGGTTAAACTTCCACAGGCACTGACTCTGAATGGGGTAAACTGCCACAGGCACTGAATCTGAATGGGGTAAACTTCCACAGGCACTGATTCTGAACGGCGTAAACATCTGGAGGCAATGACTCTCACTGGGTTACTCTTCCACAGGCACTGAATCTCACTGGGGGACACTTCCACAGGCACTGACTCAGAATGGGGTAAACTTCCACAGGCACTGACCCTCACTGGGATGCACTTCCACAGGCAATGACACTGAATGGGGTCAACTTCCACAGGCAAAGACTCTCTTTGGTGCACACTTCCACATGCACTGACTCTGAATGGTGTAAACATCCACAGGCATTGACTCTCACTGGGGTACACTTCCACTGGCACTGAATCCGAATGGGGTAAACTTCCACAGGCACTTACTCTCACTGGGATACACTTCCACAGGCACTGAATCTGAATGGGGTAAACTTCCCCAGGCACTGACTCTGAATGTGTAAACTTCTACAGGCACTGACTCTGAATTGGTTACAGTTCCACAGGCAATAACTCTCAGTGGGGTACACTTCGACAGGCACTAACTCTGACTGTGGTACACTTCCACAGGCACTGTCTCTCACTGGGGAGCAGTCCCACAGGCTCTAGCTGTCACTTGGATACCGTTCCCTAGGCACTGACTCGAACGGGGGTACACTTGGACAGGCACTGACTCTCACTTGGGTAAACTTCCACAGGCACTGCCTCTCACTGGGGTGCACTTCAACAGGCACTGAATCTGAATGGCGTAAACATCCACAGGTACTGACTTTGAATGGGGTAAACATCCAGAGGCAATGACTCTCACTGGGGTACACTTCCACAGGCACTGACTCTCACTGGGGTACACTTCCACAGGCACTGACTCTGAATGGGGTAAACTTCCACAGGCACTGACTGTCACTGGGGTACACCTCCACAGACACTGACTCTGAATGGGGTAAACTTCCACAGGCACTGACTCAAACTGGGGTACATTTCCACAGGCACTGACTCTCACTGGGGTACATTTCCACAGGCACTAACTCTCACTGGGGTACATTTCCACAGGCACTAACTCTCACTGGGGTGCATTTCAACAGGCACTGACTCTCACTGGGGTACATTTCCATTGGCACTGACTCTCACTTGGGTACACTTCTACAGGCACTGACTCTCACTTGGGTACGCTTCTGCAGGCACTGACTCTCACTGGTGTACCTTTCCACATGCACTGACTCTGAATGGGATAACCTTCTATAGGCAGTGACTCCTAATGGAGAGCCGCTCCCCAGCCACTGAATCTCACTGGGGTACACTTCCACAGGCACTGACTCTGAATGGGATAAACTTCCACAGGTACTGACTGTCACTGGGGTACACTTCCTCAGGCACTGACTCTGAATGGGGTAAACTTACACAGGCACTGACTCTCACTTGGGTACACTTCGACAGGCACTGACTCTCACTGGGGTACATTTCCACAGGCACTGACTCTCACTTGGGTAAACTTCTACAGACACTGACTCTCACTGGGGTACATTTCCACAGGCACTGACTCTCACTTGGGTACACTTCTACAGGCACTGACTCTCACTTGGGTACGCTTCTACAGGCACTGATTCTCACTGGGGTACATTTTCACAGGCACTGACTCTCACTGGGTTACTTTTCCACATGCACTGACTCTCACTTGGGTACACTTCTACAGGCACTGACTCTCAATTGGGTACACTTCAACAGGCACTGACTCTCACTTGGGTACACTTCTACAGACACTGACTCTCACTGGGGTACATTTCCACATACACTTACTCTGAGTGTGGCACACTTCAATTGGCAGTGACTCCTAATGGAGAGCCGCCCCCCAGCCACTGAATCTCACTGGGGTACACTTCCACTGACACTGAATCTCACTGGGGTACACTTCGACAGGCACTGAATCTGAATGGGGTAAACATCCACAGGCACTAACTCTCACTGGGGTGCACTTCCACAGGCAATGACTCTCACTTGGGTACACTTCCACAGGCACTGAATCTGAATGGGGTAAACATCCACCGGCACTGACTCTCACTGGGGTACACTTCCACAGGCACTGACTCTGAATGGGGTAAACTTCCACAGGAACTAACTCTCACTGGGGTACACATCCACAGGCACTGACTCTGAATGGGGTAAAGTACCACAGGCAATGACTCTGAATGGGGTACACTTCCACAGGCACTGAATCTGAATGGGGTAAACTTCCACATGCACTGACTCTGAATGGGGTAAACATCCACAGGCATTGACTCTCAGTGAAGTACACTTCCAGAGGCACTGAATCCGAATGGGGTAAACTTCCACAGGCACTTACTCTCACTGGGGTACACTTCCACAGGCACTGAATCTGAATGTGTTAAACTTCCCCAGGCACTGACTCTGAATTGGTTACAGTTCCACAGGCAATGACTCTGTATGGGGTAAACTTCCAAAGGCACTGACTCTCACTGGTGTACACTTCCACAGGTACTGACTCTGAATGGGGTAAACTTCTACAGGCACTGCATCTGAATGGGGTAAACTTCTACAGGTACTGAATCTGAATGGGGTAAACTTCCACAGGCACTGACTCTAACTGGGGGACACTTCTACAGGCACTGACTCTCACTGGGGTACATTTCCACAGGCACTGACTCTCACTGAGTTACATTTCCACAGGCACTGACTCTCACTTGGTTACACCTCTGCAGCCTCTGACTCCCACTGGAGTACATTTCCACAGGCACTGACACTCACAGGGATACATTTCCACTGGCACTGAATCTCACTGGGGTACACTTCTACAGGCACTGAATCTGAGTGGGGTAAACTTCTACAGGTACTGAATCTGAATGGGGAAAACTTCCACAAGCTCTGACTCTCACTGGGGTAAACTTCCACAGGCACTGACACTGAATGGGGTAATCTTCTACAGGCACTGACTCTCACTGGGGTACACTTCCACAGGCACTGAATCTGAATGTGTTAAACTTCCCCAGGCACTGACTCTGAATTGGTTACAGTTCCACAGGCAATGACTCTGTATGGGGTAAACTTCCAAAGGCACTGACTCTCACTGGTGTACACTTCCACAGGTACTGACTCTGAATGGGGTAAACTTCTACAGGCACTGCATCTGAATGGGGTAAACTTCTACAGGTACTGAATCTGAATGGGGTAAACTTCCACAGGCACTGACACTAACTGGGGGACACTTCTACAGGCACTGACTCTCACTGGGGTACATTTCCACAGGCACTGACTATCACTGAGGTACATTTCCACAGGCATTATCTCTCACTTGGTTACACCTCTGCAGCCTCTGACTCCCACTGGAGTACATTTAAACAGGCACTGACACTCACAGGGATACATTTCCACTGGCACTGAATCTCACTGGGGTACACTTCTACAGGCACTGAATCTGAGTGGGGTAAACTTCTACAGGTACTGAATCTGAATGGGGAAAACTTCCACAAGCTCTGACTCTCACTGGGGTAAACTTCCACAGGCACTGAGTCTCACTGGGGTACACTTCCACAGGCAATGACTCTGAATGGGGTAAACTTCTACAGGTATTGAATCTGCATGGGGTAAACTTCCACAGGCACTGACTCACACTGGGGGACACTTCCACTGGCACTGATTCTGAATGGGGTAAACTTCCACAGGCACTGATTCTGAACGGCGTAAACATCTAGAGGCAATGACTCTCACTGGGGTACAATTCCACAGGCACTGAATCTGAATGGGGTACTCTTCCACAGGCATTGAATCTCACTGGGGGACACTTCCACAGGCACTGACTCAGAATGGGGTAAACTTCCACAGGCACTGACCCTCACTGGGATGCACTTCCACAGGCAATGACACTGAATGGGGTCAACTTCCACAGGCAAAGACTCTCTTTGGTGCACACTTCCACATGCACTGACTCTGAATGGGGTAAACATCCACAGGCATTGACTCTCACTGGGGTACACTTCCACTGGCACTGAATCCGAATGGGGTAAACCTCCACAGGCACTTACTCTCACTGGGATACACTTCCACAGGCACTGAATCTGAATGGGGTAAACTTCCCCAGGCACTGACTCTGAATGTGTAAACTTCCACAGGCACTGACTCTGAATTGGTTACAGTTCCACAGGCAATAACTCTCAGTGGGGTACACTTCGACAGGCACTGACTCTGACTGGGGTACACTTCCACAGGCACTGTCTCTCACTGGGGTGCAGTCCCACAGGCTCTAGCTGTCACTTGGATACTGTTCCCTAGGCACTGACTCGAACGGGGGTACACTTCGACAGGCACTGACTCTCACTTGGGTAAACTTCCACAGGCACTGCCTCTCACTGGGGTGCACTTCAACAGGCACTGAATCTGAATGGCGTAAACATCCACAGGTACTGACTTTGAATGGGGTAAACTTCCAGAGGCAATGACTCTCACTGAGGTACACTTCCACAGGCACTGACTCTCACTGGGGTACACTTCCACAGGCACTGACTCTGAATGGGGTAAACTTCCACAGGCACTGACACTCACTTGGGTGCACTTCCACAGGCACTGACTCTGAATGGGGTAAACTTCCACAGGCACTGACTGTCACTGGGTTACACCTCCACAGACACTGACTCTGAATGGGGAAAATTTCCACAGGAACTGACTCAAACTGGGGTACACTTCCACAGGCACTGACTCTCACTGGGGTACATTTCCACAGGCACTAACTCTCACTGGGGTACATTTCCACAGGCACTAACTCTCACTGGGGTGCATTTCAACAGGCACTGACTCTCACTGGGGTACATTTCCATTGGCACTGACTCTCACTTGGGTACTCTTCTACAGGCACTGACTCTCACTTGGGTACGCTTCTACAGGCACTGATTCTCACTGGGGTACATTTTCACAGGCACTAACTCTCACTGGGTTACTTTTCCACATGCACTGACTCTCACTTGGGTACACTTCTACAGGCACTGACTCTCAATTGGGTACACTTCAACAGGCACTGACTCTCACTTGGGTCCAGTTCTACAGGCACTGACTCTCACTGGGGTGCATTTCCACAGGCAAAGACTCTCACTGGGGTGCACTTCAACAGGCACTGAATCTGAATGGCGTAAACATCCACAGGTACTGACTTTGAATGGGGTAAACTTCCAGAGGCAATGACTCTCACTGGGGTACACTTCCACAGGCACTGACTCTCACTGGGGTACACTTCCACAGGCACTGACTCTGAATGGGGTAAACTTCCACAGGCACTGACTGTCACTGGGGTACACCTCCACAGACACTGACTCTGAATGGGGTAAACTTCCACAGGCACTGACTCAAACTGGGGTACACTTCCACAGGCACTGACTCTCACTGGGGTACATTTCCACAGGCACTAACTCTCACTGGGGTACATTTCCACAGGCACTAACTCTCACTGGGGTGCATTTCAACAGGCACTGACTCTCACTTGGGTACACTTCTGCAGGCACTGACTCTCACTTGGGTACGATTCTGCAGGCACTGACTCTCACTTGGGTACGATTCTGCAGGCACTGACTCTCACTGGTGTACCTTTCCACATGCACTGACTCTGAATGGGATAACCTTCTATAGGCAGTGACTCCTAATGGAGGGCCGCTCCCCAGCCACTGAATCTCACTGGGGTACACTTCCACAGGCACTGACTCTGAATGGGATAAACTTCCACAGGTACTGACTGTCACTGGGGTACACTTCCTCAGGCACTGACTCTGAATGGGGTAAACTTACACAGGCACTGACTCTCACTTGGGTACACTTCGACAGGCACTGACTCTCACTGGGGTACATTTCCACAGGCACTGACTCTCACTTGGGTAAACTTCTACAGACACTGACTCTCACTGGGGTACATTTCCACAGGCACTGACTCTCACTTGGGTACACTTCTACAGGCACTGACTCTCACTTGGGTACGCTTCTACAGGCACTGATTCTCACTGGGGTACATTTTCACAGGCACTGACTCTCACTGGGTTACTTTAACACATGCACTGACTCTCACTTGGGTACACTTCTACAGGCACTGACTCTCAATTGGGTACACTTCAACAGGCACTGACTCTCACTTGGGTACACTTCTACAGACACTGACTCTCACTGGGGTACATTTCCACATACACTTAATCTGAGTGTGGCACACTTCAATTGGCAGTGACTCCTAATGGAGAGCCGCCCCCCAGCCACTGAATCTCACTGGGGTACACTTCCACTGACACTGAATCTCACTGGGGTACACTTCGACAGGCACTGAATCTGAATGGGGTAAACATCCACCGGCACAGACTCTCACTGGGGTACACTTCCACAGGCACTGACTCTGAATGGGGTAAACTTCCACAGGAACTAACTCTCACTGGGGTACACATCCACAGGCACTGACTCTGAATGGGGTAAAGTTCCACAGGCACTGACTCTGAATGGGGTACACTTCCACAGGCACTGAATCTGAATGGGGTAAACTTCCACAGGCACTGACTCTGAATTGGTTACAGTTACACAGGCAATGACTCTCAGTGGGGGACACTTCGACAGGCACTGACACTGACTGGGGTACACTTCCACAGGCACTGTCTCTCACTGGGGTACACTTCCACAGGCACTGTCTCTGAATGGGGGATACTTCCACAGGCACTGACTCTCACTGGAGTACTCTTCCACAGGCATTCACTCTGAATGGGGTAATCTTCCACAGGCACTGACACTCACTCGGGTCCAGTTCCACTGGCACTGAATCTCACTGGGGTACAATTCTACAGGCACTGAATCTGAATGAGGTAAACTTCTACAGGTACTGAATCTGAATGGGGAAAACTTCCACAGGCACTGACTCTGAATGGGGTAAACTTCCAGAGACACTGACTCTGAATGGGGTAAACTTCCACAGGAACTTTCTCTCAGTGGGGTACACTTCCAGAGGCACTGACTCTGAATGGGGTAAACTTATAGAGGCACTGACTCTGAATGGGGTAAACTTCCACAGGACTGACTCTCACTGGGGTAGATTTTCACAGGAACTGACTCTCACTGGGTTGCATTTCTACAGGCACTGACCCTCACTTGGGTGCCCTTCCACAGACACTGACTCTGAATGGGGTAAACTTCCACAGGCACTGACTCTGAATGGGGTAAACTTCCACAGGCACCGACTCTCACTTGGGATCACTTCTTCAGGCACTGACTCTCACTGGGTACACTTCTAACGGCACTGACTCTCACTTGAGTACACTTCTGCAGGCACTGACTCTCACAGGTGTACATTTCCACTGGCACTGACTCTCACTGGGTACACTTCTACAGGGACTGAATTTGAATGGTGTAAACTTCTACAGGGACTGAAGCTGAATGGGGTAAACTTCCACAGGCACTGACTCTCACTGGGGTAAACGTCCACAGGCACTGACTCTAAATGGGGTAAACTTCCACATGCACTGAATCTGAATGGGGTAAACTTCTACAGGTATTGAATCTGAATGGGGTAAACTTCCACAGGCACTGACTCTCACTGGGCGACATGTCCACAGGCACTGACTCTGAATGGGGTAAACTTCCACAGGCACTGACTCTGAATGGCGTAAACTTCCAGAGGCAATGACTCTCACTGGGGTAAACGTCCACAGGCACTGGCTCTCACTGGGTACACTTCCACAGGCACTGAATCTGAATCGGGTAAACTTCCACAGGCAATGACTCTCACTGGGGTAAACATCCACAGGCACTGGCTCTCACTGGGTACACTTCCACATGCACTGACTCTGAATGGGGTAAACATCCACAGGCATTGACTCTCAGTGAAGTACACTTCCACAGGCACTGAATCCGAATGGGGTAAACTTCCACAGGCACTTACTCTCAATGGGGTACACTTCCACAGGCACTGAATCTGAATGTGTTAAACTTCCCCAGGCACTGACTCTGAATTGGTTACAGTTCCACAGGCAATGACTCTGTATGGGGTAAACTTCCAAAGGCACTGACTCTCACTGGTGTACACTTCCACAGGTACTGACTCTGAATGGGGTAAACTTCTACAGGCACTGCATCTGAATGGGGTAAAATTCTACAGGTACTGAATCTGAATGGGGAAAACTTCCACAGGCACTGACTGTAACTGGGGGACACTTCTACAGGCACTGACTCTCACTGGGGTACATTTCCACAGGCACTGACTCTCACTGAGGTACATTTCCACAGGCACTGACTCTCACTTGGTTACACTTCTGCAGCCTCTGACTCCCACTGGAGTACATTTCCACAGGCACTGACACTCACAGGGATACATTTCCACTGGCACTGAATCTCACTGGGGTACACTTCTACAGGCACTGAATCTGAGTGGGGTAAACTTCTGCAGGTACTGAATCTGAATGGGGAAAACTTCCACAAGCTCTGACTCTCACTGGGGTAAACTTCCACAGGCACTGACTCTGAAAGGGGTAAAGTTCCACAGGCACTGACTCTCACTGGGGTACACTTCCACAGGCACTGACTCTGAATGGGGTAAACTTCTACAGGTATTGAATCTGCATGGGGTAAACTTCCACAGGCACTGACTCACACTGGGGGACACTTCCACTGGCACTGATTCTGAAAGGGGTAAACTTCCACAGGCCCTGAATCTCACTGGGGGGCACTTCCACAGGCACTGACTCTGAATGGGGCAAACTTCCACAGGCACTGACTCTCACTGGGGTAAACTTCCACAGGCACTGAATCTGAATGGCGTAAACATCCACAGGCACTGAATCTGAATGGTGTAAACTTCTACAGGGACTGTAGATGAATGGAGTAAACTTCCACAGGCACTGACTCTCACTGGGGTAAACTTCCACAGGCACTGACTCTAAATGGGGTAAACTTCCACAGGCAATGACTCTCACTGGGGTACACTTCCACAGGCACTGACTCTGAATGGGGTAAACTTCCACAGGCACTGACTCTGAATGGGGTACACTTCCAAACGCACTGAATCTGAATGGGGTAAACTTCTACAGGTACTGAATCTGAATGGGGTAAACTTCCACAGGCACTGACTCTCACTGGGGTACACTTCCACAGGCACTGACTCTCACTGGGGTACACTTACACAGGCACTGAATCTGAGTGGGGTAAACTTCCAAAGGCACAGACTCTCACTGGGGTACACTTCCAGAGGCACTGTCTCTCACTGGATTGCACTTCCACAGGAATGACTCTCACTGGTGTACACTTCCACAGGCACTGACTCTGAATGGGTTAAAATTCCACAGGTACTGACACTGAATGGGGTAAACGTCCACAGGCAGTGATCTGAAAGGGGTAATCTTCTACAGACACTGAATCTGAATGGGGTAAACTTCTACAGGTACTGAATCTGCATGGGGTAAACTTCCACAGGCACTGACTCACACTGGGGGACACTTCCACAGCTACTGACTCTGAAAGGGGTAAACTTCCACAGGCTCTGACTCTCACTGGGGTGCACTTCCACAGGCACTGACTCTGAATGGGGCAAACTTCCACAGGCACTGACTCTCACTGGGGTACACTTCCACAGGCACTGAATCTGAATGGCGTAAACATCCACAGGTACTGACTCTGAATGGGGTTAACTTCCAGAGGCAATGACTCTCACTGGGGTACACTTCCACAGGCACTGACTCCCACTGGGGGACACTTCCACAGGCACTGACTCTGAATGGGGTAAACTTCCACAGGCACTGACTCTCACTGGGGTACACTTCCACAGGCACTGAATCTGAATGGGGTAAACATCCACAGGTACTGACTCTGAATGGAGAAATCTTCCAGAGGGAATGACTCTTACTGCGGTACACTCACACAGGCACTGACTCTCACAGGGGGACACTTCCACAGCCACTGATTCTGAATGGGATACACTTCCACAGGCATTGACCCTGACTTGGGTGCACTTCCACAGGCATTGACCCTCACTTGGGTGCACTTCCACAGGCACTGACTCTCACTGGGGTAAACTTCCAGAGGCACTGACTCTCACTGGGGTACATTTTCACAGGCACTGACTCTCACTGGGGTGCATTTCCACAGGCACTGACTCTCACTTGGGTACACTTCTACAGGCAGTGACTCTCACTGGCGTACATTTCCACAGGCACTGACTCTCACTGGGGTACATTTCCACAGGCAGTGACTCCTAATGGTGAGCCCCTTCACAGCCACTGAATCTCACTGGGGTGCTCTTCTACAGGCACTGACTCTCACAGGGGTACATTTCCACAGGCACTGACTCTGAATGTGGTAAACTTCCACAGGCATTGACTCTCAGAGGAGTACACTTCCACAGGCACTGAATCTGAATGGCGTAAACTTCCACAGGCACTGACTCTCACTGGGGTACACTTCCACAGGCACTGAATCTTTATGGGGGAAACTTCCACAGGCACTGACTCTCACAGCAGTACACTTCCACAGGCACTGATTCTGAATGGGGTAAACTTCCACAGGCATTTACTCTCACTGGGGTACACTTCCACGGGCACTGAATCTGAATGGGGTAAAGTTCCACAGGCACTGACTCTGAATTGGTTACAGTTCCACAGGCAATGACTCTCAGTGGGGTACACTTCGACAGGCACTGACTCTGACTGGGTAAACTTCCACAGGCACTTACTCTCACTGGGGTACACTTCCACAGGCACTGACTCTGAATGGGGTAAACTTCCACAGGCAATGACTCTCACTGGAGTACTCTTACACAGGCACTGACTCTGAATGGGGCAAATTTCTACTGGCACTGACTCTCTCTGAGGAACAGTTCCACAGGCACTGACTCTCACTTGGGTAAATTTCCACAGGCACTGAGTCTCACTTGGGTACACTTCTACAGGCACTGAATCTGAGTGGGGTAAACTTCTGCAGGTACTGAATCTGAATGGGGAAAACTTCCACAAGCTCTGACTCTCACTGGGGTAAACTTCCACAGGCACTGACTCTGAAAGGGGTAAAGTTCCACAGGCACTGACTCTCACTGGGGTACACTTCCACAGGCACTGACTCTGAATGGGGTAAACTTCTACAGGTATTGAATCTGCATGGGGTAAACTTCCACAGGCACGGACTCACACTGGGGGACACTTCCACTGGCACTGATTCTGAAAGGGGTAAACTTCCACAGGCCCTGAATCTCACTGGGGGGCACTTCCACAGGCAATGACTCTCACTGGGGTAAACATCCACAGGCACTGGCTCTCACTGGGTACACTTCCACATGCACTGACTCTGAATGGGGTAAACATCCACAGGCATTGACTCTCAGTGAAGTACACTTCCACAGGCACTGAATCCGAATGGGGTAAACCTCCCCAGGCACTGACTCTGAATTGGTTACAGTTCCACAGGCAATGACTCTGTATGGGGTAAACTTCCAAAGGCACTGACTCTCACTGGTGTACACTTCCACAGGTACTGACTCTGAATGGGGTAAACTTCTACAGGCACTGCATCTGAATGGGGTAAAATTCTACAGGTACTGAATCTGAATGGGGAAAACTTCCACAGGCACTGACTCTAACTGGGGGACACTTCTACAGGCACTGACTCTCACTGGGGTACATTTCCACAGGCACTGACTCTCACTGAGGTACATTTCCACAGGCACTGACTCTCACTTGGTTACACTTCTGCAGCCTCTGACTCCCACTGGAGTACATTTCCACAGGCACTGACACTCACAGGGATACATTTCCACTGGCACTGAATCTCACTGGGGTACACTTCTACAGGCACTGAATCTGAGTGGGGTAAACTTCTGCAGGTACTGAATCTGAATGGGGAAAACTTCCACAAGCTCTGACTCTCACTGGGGTAAACTTCCACAGGCACTGACTCTGAAAGGGGTAAAGTTCCACAGGCACTGACTCTCACTGGGGTACACTTCCACAGGCACTGACTCTGAATGGGGTAAACTTCTACAGGTATTGAATCTGCATGGGGTAAACTTCCACAGGCACTGACTCACACTGGGGGACACTTCCACTGGCACTGATTCTGAAAGGGGTAAACTTCCACAGGCCCTGAATCTCACTGGGGGGCACTTCCACAGGCACTGACTCTGAATGGGGCAAACTTCCACAGGCACTGACTCTCACTGGGGTAAACTTCCACAGGCACTGAATCTGAATGGCGTAAACATCCACAGGCACTGAATCTGAATGGTGTAAACTTCTACAGGGACTGTAGATGAATGGAGTAAACTTCCACAGGCACTGACTCTCACTGGGGTAAACTTCCACAGGCACTGACTCTAAATGGGGTAAACTTCCACAGGCAATGACTCTCACTGGGGTACACTTCCACAGGCACTGACTCTGAATGGGGTAAACTTCCACAGGCACTGACTCTGAATGGGGTACACTTCCAAACGCACTGAATCTGAATGGGGTAAACTTCTACAGGTACTGAATCTGAATGGGGTAAACTTCCACAGGCACTGACTCTCACTGGGGTACACTTCCACAGGCACTGACTCTCACTGGGGTACACTTACACAGGCACTGAATCTGAGTGGGGTAAACTTCCAAAGGCACAGACTCTCACTGGGGTACACTTCCAGAGGCACTGTCTCTCACTGGATTGCACTTCCACAGGAATGACTCTCACTGGTGTACACTTCCACAGGCACTGACTCTGAATGGGTTAAAATTCCACAGGTACTGACACTGAATGGGGTAAACGTCCACAGGCAGTGATCTGAAAGGGGTAATCTTCTACAGACACTGAATCTGAATGGGGTAAACTTCTACAGGTACTGAATCTGCATGGGGTAAACTTCCACAGGCACTGACTCACACTGGGGGACACTTCCACAGCTACTGACTCTGAAAGGGGTAAACTTCCACAGGCTCTGACTCTCACTGGGGTGCACTTCCACAGGCACTGACTCTGAATGGGGCAAACTTCCACAGGCACTGACTCTCACTGGGGTACACTTCCACAGGCACTGAATCTGAATGGCGTAAACATCCACAGGTACTGACTCTGAATGGGGTTAACTTCCAGAGGCAATGACTCTCACTGGGGTACACTTCCACAGGCACTGACTCCCACTGGGGGACACTTCCACAGGCACTGACTCTGAATGGGGTAAACTTCCACAGGCACTGACTCTCACTGGGGTACACTTCCACAGGCACTGAATCTGAATGGGGTAAACATCCACAGGTACTGACTCTGAATGGAGAAATCTTCCAGAGGGAATGACTCTTACTGCGGTACACTCACACAGGCACTGACTCTCACAGGGGGACACTTCCACAGCCACTGATTCTGAATGGGATACACTTCCACAGGCATTGACCCTGACTTGGGTGCACTTCCACAGGCATTGACCCTCACTTGGGTGCACTTCCACAGGCACTGACTCTCACTGGGGTACACTTCCAGAGGCACTGACTCTCACTGGGGTACATTTTCACAGGCACTGACTCTCACTGGGGTGCATTTCCACAGGCACTGACTCTCACTTGGGTACACTTCTACAGGCAGTGACTCTCACTGGCGTACATTTCCACAGGCACTGACTCTCACTGGGGTACATTTCCACAGGCAGTGACTCCTAATGGTGAGCCCCTTCACAGCCACTGAATCTCACTGGGGTGCTCTTCTACAGGCACTGACTCTCACAGGGGTACATTTCCACAGGCACTGACTCTGAATGTGGTAAACTTCCACAGGCATTGACTCTCAGAGGAGTACACTTCCACAGGCACTGAATCTGAATGGCGTAAACTTCCACAGGCACTGACTCTCACTGGGGTACACTTCCACAGGCACTGAATCTTTATGGGGGAAACTTCCACAGGCACTGACTCTCACAGCAGTACACTTCCACAGGCACTGATTCTGAATGGGGTAAACTTCCACAGGCATTTACTCTCACTGGGGTACACTTCCACGGGCACTGAATCTGAATGGGGTAAAGTTCCACAGGCACTGACTCTGAATTGGTTACAGTTCCACAGGCAATGACTCTCAGTGGGGTACACTTCGACAGGCACTGACTCTGACTGGGTAAACTTCCACAGGCACTTACTCTCACTGGGGTACACTTCCACAGGCACTGACTCTGAATGGGGTAAACTTCCACAGGCAATGACTCTCACTGGAGTACTCTTACACAGGCACTGACTCTGAATGGGGCAAATTTCTACTGGCACTGACTCTCTCTGAGGAACAGTTCCACAGGCACTGACTCTCACTTGGGTAAATTTCCACAGGCACTGAGTCTCACTTGGGTACACTTCTACAGGCACTGACTCTCACTGGGGTACATTTCCTCAGGCACTGACTCTGAATGGGGTAAACTTCTACAGGCACTGACTCTGAATGGGGTACACTTCCACAGGCACTGACTCTGAATGGGGTAATCATCTACAGGCACTGAATATGAATGGGGTAAACTTTTACAGTTACTGAATCTGAATGGGGTAAACTTCCACAGGCACTGACTCTCACTGAGAGACACTTCCACAGGCACTGACTCTCACTGGGGTACACTTACACAGGCACTGACTCTGTTTGGGGTAAACTTCCAAAGGCACTGACTCTCACTGGGGTACCCTTCCATGGGTACTGACTCTGAATGTGGTAAACTTACAAAGGCACTGACTCTGAAAGGGGTAAACATCTACAGGCACTGCATCTGAATGGGGTAAACTTGTACAGGTACTGAATCTGAATGGGGTAAACTTCCACAGGCACTGACACTCACTGGGGGACACTTCCACAGTCACTGAATCTGAATGGGGTAATCTTCCACAGGCACTGACTCTGAATGGGGTAAAATTCCACAGGCACTGAATCTGTATGGGGTAAACTTCCACAGGCACTGATTCTGAATGGCGTAAACTTCTAGAGGCAATGACTCTCACTGGGGTAAACGTCCACAGGCACTGACTCTCTCTGGGGTACACTTCCATAGGCACTGAATCTGAATGGTGTAAACTTTCTCAGGCACTGAAATAAAAGCAAAATACTGCGGATGCTGGAAATTTGAAACAAAAACAAGAAATGCTGGAATCACTCAGCAGGTCTGGCAGCATCTGTGGAAAGAGAAGCAGAGTTAACGTTTTGGGTCAGTGACCCTTCTTAGGAACTGACAAATATTAGAAAAGTCACTGATTATAAACAAGTGAGGTGGGGGTGGGGCAAGAGATAACATAGGAGAAGGTGCAGATTGGACCAGGCCACATAGCAGACCAAAAGGTCACGGAGAAAAGGCAAACAATATTGCTTTGTCTTTCAACACACCGTTAACATATTGTTTGCCTTTTCTCCGTGAACTTTAGGTCAGCTATGAGGCCGGTCCAATCTGCACCTGCTCCTTTGTTATCTCTTGCCCCATGCCCACCTCACTTGTTTATAATCTGTGACTTTTCTAATATTTGTCAGTTCCGAAGAAGGGTCACTGACCCGAAACGTAAACACTGCTTCTCTTTCCAAACATGCTGCCAGACCTGCTGAGTGATTCCAGCATTTCTTGTTTTTGTTCCACAGGCACTGAGCCTCACTTGGGTGCACTTCCACAGGCACTGACTCTGAATGGGGTAAACTTCCACAGGCACTGACTCTCACTGGGGTGCACTTCCACAGGCACTGAATCTGAATGGGGTAAACTTCCACGGGCACTGATTCTCACTTGGGTACACTTCTTCAGGCACTGACTCCCACTGGGGTACATTTCCACAGGCACTGACCCTCACTGAGGTACATTTCCACAGGCACTGACTCTCACTTGTGTACACTTCTACAGGCACTGACTCTCACTTGGGTACACTTCTGCAGGCACTGACACTCACTGGGGTACATTTCCACAGGCACTGACTCTCACTGGTGTACATTTCCACATGCACTGACTCTGAGTGGGGTACATTTACACATGCACTGACTCTGAATGGGGTAAACTTGCACAGGCACTGACTCTGAATGGGGTAAACTTCCACAGGCACTGACTCTAACTGGGGTACACTTCGACAGGTACTGAATCTGAATGGGGTAAACTTCCACAGGCACTGACTCTCACTGGGGCACACTTCCACAGGCACTGACTCTCACTGGGGTACACTTACACAGGCACTGACTCGGAATGGGGAAAACTTCCAAAGGCACTGACTCTCACTGGGGTACAATTCCACAGGCACTGACTCTGAATGGGGTAAACTTCCACAGGCACTGACTCTGAATGGGGTTAACTTCTGCAGGCTCTGAATCTGAATTGGGTAAACTTCTACAGGTACTGAATCTGAATGGGGTAAACTTCCACAGGCACTGAATCTCACTGGGGGACTCTTACACAGGCACTGACTCTGAATGGGGTAAACTTCCACAGGCACTGACTCTCACTGGGGTACACTTCCACAGGCACTGAATCTGAATGGGGGAACCTTCCACAGGCACTGACTATGAATGGGGTAAACATCCACAGGTACTGACTCTGAATGGGGAAATCTTCCAGAGGCAATGACTCTAACTGCGGTACACTCCCACAGGCACTGACTCTCACAGGGGGACACTTCCACAGCCACTGACTCTGAATGGGGTACACTTCCACAAGCATTGACCCTGACTTGGGTGCACTTCCACAGGCATTGACCCTCACTTGGGTGCACTTCCACAGGCACTGACTCTCACTGGGGTACACTTCCAGAGGCACTGACTCTCACTGGGGTACATTTTCACAGGCACTGACTCTCACTGGGGTGCATTTCCACAGGCACTGACTCTCACTTGGGTACACTTCTACAGGCAGTGACCCTCACTGGCGTACATTTCCACAGGCACTGACTCTCACTGGGGTACATTTCCATATGCACTGACTCTGAGTGTGGTACACTTCCATAGGCAGTGACTCCTAATGGTGAGCCGCTTCACAGCCACTGAATCTCACTGGGGTGCTCTTCTACAGGCACTGACTCTCAAAGGGGTACATTTCCACAGGCACTGACTCAGAATGTGGTAAACTTCCACAGGCACTGACTCTCACAGCAGTACACTTCCACAGGCACTGAATCTGAATGGGGGAACCTTCCACAGGCACTGACTATGAATGGGGTAAACATCCACAGGTACTGACTCTGAATGGGGAAATCTTCCAGAGGCAATGACTCTGAATGGGGTTAACTTCTACAGGCTCTGAATCTGAATTGGGTAAACTTCTACAGGTACTGAATCTGAATGGGGTACACTTCCACAGGCACTGACTCTGAATGGGGTAAACTTCCACAGGCACTGACTCTGAATGGGGTTAACTTCTACAGGCTCTGAATCTGAATGGTGTAAACTTCTACAGGTACTGAATCTGAATGGGGTAAACTTCCACAGGCACTGAATCTCACTGGGGTACACTTATACAGGCACTGACTCTGAATGGGGTAAACTTCCACAGGCACTGACTCTCACTGGGGTACACTTCCACAGGCACTGAATCTGAATGGGGGAACCTTCCACAGGCACTGACTATGAATGGGGTAAACATCCACAGGTACTGACTCTGAATGGGGAAATCTTCCAGAGGCAATGACTCTAACTGCGGTACACTCCCACAGGCACTGACTCTCACAGGGGGACACTTCCACAGCCACTGACTCTGAATGGGGTACACTTCCACAAGCATTGACCCTGACTTGGGTGCACTTCCACAGGCATTGACCCTCACTTGGGTGAACTTCCACAGGCACTGACTCTCACTGGGGTACACTTCCAGAGGCACTGACTCTCACTGGGGTACATTTTCACAGGCACTGACTCTCACTGGGGTGCATTTCCACAGGCACTGACTCTCACTTGGGTACACTTCTACAGGCAGTGACCCTCACTGGCGTACATTTCCACAGGCACTGACTCTCACTGGGGTACATTTCCATATGCACTGACTCTGAGTGTGGTACACTTCCATAGGCAGTGACTCCTAATGGTGAGCCACTTCACAGCCACTGAATCTCACTGGGGTGCTCTTCTACAGGCACTGACTCTCACAGGGGTACATTTCCACAGGCACTGACTCTAAATGTGGTAAACTTCCACAGGCACTGACTCTCACAGCAGTACACTTCCACAGGCACTGAATCTGAATGGGGGAACCTTCCACAGGCACTGACTATGAATGGGGTAAACATCCACAGGTACTGACTCTGAATGGGGAAATCTTCCAGAGGCAATGACTCTGAATGGAGTTAACTTCTACAGGCTCTGAATCTGAATTGGGTAAACTTCTACAGGTACTGAATCTGAATGGGGTACACTTCCACAGGCACTGACTCTGAATGGGGGAAACTTCCACAGGCACTGACTCTGAATGGGGTTAACTTCTACAGGCTCTGAATCTGAATGGTGTAAACTTCTACAGGTACTGAATCTGAATGGGGTATACTTCCACAGGCACTGAATCTCACTGGGGTACACTTATACAGGCACTGACTCTGAATGGGGTAAACTTCCACAGGCACTGACTCTCACTGGGGTACACTTCCACAGGCACTGAATCTGAATGGGGGAACCTTCCACAGGCACTGACTATGAATGGGGTAAACATCCACAGGTACTGACTCTGAATGGGGAAATCTTCCAGAGGCAATGACTCTAACTGCGGTACACTCCCACAGGCACTGACTCTCACAGGGGGACACTTCCACAGCCACTGACTCTGAATGGGGTACACTTCCACAAGCATTGACCCTGACTTGGGTGCACTTCCACAGGCATTGACCCTCACTTGGGTGCACTTCCACAGGCACTGACTCTCACTGGGGTACACTTCCAGAGGCACTGACTCTCACTGGGGTACATTTTCACAGGCACTGACTCTCACTGGGGGACACTTCCACAGCCACTGACTCTGAATGGGGTACACTTCCACAAGCATTGACCCTGACTTGGGTGCACTTCCACAGGCATTGACCCTCACTTGGGTGCACTTCCACAGGCACTGACTCTCACTGGGGTACACTTCCAGAGGCATTGACTCTCACTGGCGTACATTTCCACAGGCACTGACTCTCACTGGGGTACATTACCACATGCACTGACTCTGAGTGTGGTACACTTCCATAGGCAGTGACTCCTAATGGTGAGCCGCTTCACAGCCACTGAATCTCACTGGGGTGCTCTTCTACAGGCACTGACTCTCACAGGGGTACATTTCCACAGTCACTGACTCTGAATGTGGTAAACTTCCACAGGCATTGACTCTCTCAGGAGTACACTTCCACAGGCACTGAATCTGAATGGCTTAAACTTCCACAGGCACTGACTCTCACTGGGGTACACTTCCACAGGCACTGAATCTGAATGGGGGAAACTTCCACAGGCACTGACTCTCACAGCAGTACACTTCCACAGGCACTGAATCTGAATGGGGTAAACATCCACAGGTACTGACTCTGAATGGGGAAATCTTCCAGAGGCAATGACTCCAACTGCAGTACATTCCCACAGGCACTGACTCTCACAGGGGGACACTTCCACAGCCACTGACTCTGAATGGAGTACACTTCCACAGGCATTGACACTGACTTGGGTGCACTTCCACAGGCATTGACCCTCACTTGGGTGCACTTCGACAGGCACTGACTCTCACTGGGGTAAACTTCCAGAGGCACTGACTCTCACTGGGGTACATTTTCACAGGCACTGACTCTCACTGGGGTGCATTTCCACAGGCACTGACTCTCACTTGGGTACACTTCTACAGGCAGTGACTCTCACTGGCGTACATTTCCACATGCACTGACTCTGAGTGTGGTACACTTCCATGGGCAGTGACTCCTAGTGGTGAGCCGCTTCACAGCCACTGAATCTCACTGGGGTGCTCTTCTACAGGCACTGACTCTCACAGGGGTACATTTCCACAGGCACTGACTCTGAATGTGGTAAACCTCCACAGGCATTGACTCTCACAGGAGTACACTTCCACAGGCACTGAATCTGAATGGCGTAAACTTCCACAGGCACTGACTCTCACAGCAGTACACTTCCACAGGCACTGAATCTGAATGGGGGAACCTTCCACAGGCACTGACTATGAATGGGGTAAACATCCACAGGTACTGACTCTGAATGGGGAAATCTTCCAGAGGCAATGACTCTAACTGCGGTACACTCCCACAGGCACTGACTCTCACAGGGGGACAGTTCCACAGCCACTGACTCTGAATGGGGTACACTTCCACAGGCATTGACCCTGACTTGGGTGCACTTCCACAGGCATTGACCCTCACTTGGGTGCACTTCCACAGGCACTGACTCTCACTGGGTTACTCTTCCAGAGGCACTGACTCTCACTGGGTACATTTTCACAGGCACTGACTCTCACTGGGGTACATTTCCACATGCACTGACTCTGAGTGTGGTACACTTCCATAGGCAGTGACTCCTAACGGTGAGCAGCTTCACAGCCACTGAATCTCACTGGGGTGCTCTTCTACAGGCACTGACTCTCACAGGGGTACATTTTCACAGGCACTGACTCTGAATGTGGGAAACTTCCACAGGCATTGACTCTCACAGGAGTACACTTCCACAGGCACTGAATCTGAATGGCGTAAACTTCCACAGGTACTGAATCTCACTGGGGTACACTTCCACAGGCACTGAATCTGAATGGGGGAAACTTCCACAGGCACTGACTCTCACAGCAGTACACTTCCACAGGCACTGATTCTGAATGGGGTAAACTTCCACAGGCATTTACTCTCACTGGGGTACACTTCCACAGGCACTGAATCTGAATGGGGGAAACTTCCACAGGCACTGACTCTCACAGCAGTACACTTCCACAGGCACTGATTCTGAATGGGGTAAACTTCCACAGGCATTTACTCTCACTGGGGTACACTTCCACAGGCACTGTATCTGAATGGGGTAAACCTCCTCAGGCAATGACTATCACTGGAGTACTCTTACACAGGCACTGACTCTGAATGGGGCAAATTTCTACTGGCACTGACTCTCTCTGAGGAACAGATCCACAGGCATGACTCTCACTTGGGTAAATTTCCACAGGCACTGACTCTCAATTGGGTACACTTCTGCATGCACTGACTCTCACTGGGGTACATTTCCTCAGGCACTGACTCTGAATGGGGTAAACCTCTACAGGCACTGACTCTGAATGGTGTACACATCCACAGGCACTGACTCTGAATGGGTTATCATCTGCAGGCACTGAATATGAATGGGGTAAACTTTTACAGTTACTGAATCTGAATGGGGTAAACTTCCACAGGCACTGACTCTCACTGAGGGACACTTCCACAGGCACTGACTCTCACTGGGGTACACTTACACAGGCACTGACTCTGAATGTGGTAAACTTCCAAAGGCACTGACTCTGAATGGGGTAAACTTCTACAGGCACTGCATCTGAATGGGGTAAACTTGTACAGGTACTGAATCTGAATGGGGTAAACTTCCATGGGCACTGACTCTCACTGGGGGACACTTCCACAGGCACTGAATCTGAATGGGGTAATCTTCCACAGGCACTGACTCTGAATAGGGTAAACTTCCACAGGCACTGAATCTGAATGGGGTAAACTTCCACAGGCACTGATTCTGAATGGCGTAAACTTCTAGAGGCAAAGACTCTCACTGGGGTAAACGTCCACAGGCACTGACTCTCTCTGGGGTATACTTCCACAGGCACTGAATATGAATGGTGTAAACTTCCACAGGCACTGACTCTGAATGGCGTAAACTTCCAGAGGCAATGACTCTCACTGGGGTACTCTTCCACAGGCACTGACTGTCACTGGGATGCACCTCCACAGGCAATGACAATGAATGGGGTCAACTTCCACAGGCAAAGATTCTCTTTGGTGCACACTTCCACATGCACTGACACTGAATGGGGTAAACATCCACAGGCATTGACTCTCACTGGGGTACACTTCCACAGGCACTGAATCTGAATGGGGTAAACTTCCCCAGGCACTGACTCTGAAAGTGTAAACTTCCACAGGCACTGACTCTGAATTGGTTGCAGTTACATAGGCAATAAGTCTCAGTGGGGTACACTTCGACAGGCACTGACTCTGACTGGGGTACACTTCCACAGGCACTGTCTCTCACTGGGGTGCAGTCCCACAGGCTCTAGCTGTCACTTGGATACCGTTCCCTAGGCACTGACTCGAACTGGGGTACTCTTCTACAGGCACTGACTCTCACTTGGGTAAATTTCCACAGGCACTGACTCTGAATGGGGTACACTTCAACAGGCACTGAATCTGAATGGCGTAAACATCCACAGGTACTGACACTGAATGGGGTAAACTCCAAGAGGCAATGACTCTCACCGGGGTACACTTCCACTGGCACTGACTCTCACTGGGGTACACTTCCACAGTCACTGACTTAGAATGGGGTAAACATCCACTGGCACTGACTCTGAATGGGGTAAACTTCAACAGGCACTGAATCTGAATGGTGTAAACGTCCACAGGTACTGACACTGAATGGGGTAAACTTCAAGAGGCAATGACTCTCACCGGGGTACACTTCCACTGGCACTGACTCTCACTGGGGTACACTTCCACAGTCACTGACTTAGAATGGGGTAAACATCCACTGGCACTGACTCTGAATGGGCTAAACTTCCACAGGCACTGACTCTCACTGGGGTACACTTCCACAGACACTGACTCTGAATGGGGTACACTTCCACAGGCACTGAATCTGAATGGAGTAAACTTACACAGGCACTGACTCTCAATTGGGTAAACTTTTTCAGGCAATGACTCTCACTGGGGTACATTTCCACAGGCACTGACTCTTAATGGGGTAAAATTCCACAGGCAATGACTCTCACTGGAGTACTCTTGCACAGGCACTGACTCTGAATGGGGCAAATTTCTACTGGCACTGACTCTCTCTGAGGAAGAGTTCCACAGGCATGACTCTCCCTTGGGTAAATTTCCACAGGCACTGACTCTCACTTGGGTACACTTCTACAGGCACTGACTCTCACTTGGGTACACTTCTGCAGGCACTGACTCTCACTGGGGTACATTTCCTCAGGCACTGACTCTGAATGGGGTAAACTTCTACAGGCACTGACTCTGAATGGGGTACACATCCACAGGCACTGACTCTGAATGTGTTATCGTCTACAGGCACTGAATATGAATGGGGTAAACTTTTACAGTTACTGAATCTGAATGGGGTAAACTTCCACAGGCGCTGACTCTCACTGAGGGACACTTCCACAGGCACTGACTCTCACTGGGGAACACTAACACAGGCACTGACTCTGTATGGGGTAAACTTCCAAAGGCACTGACTCTCACTCGGGTACCCTTCCATCGGTACTGACTCTGAATGTGGTAAACTTCCAAAGGCACTGACTCTGAATGGGGTAAACTTCTACAGGCACTGCATCTGAATGGGGTAAACTTGTACAGGTACTGAATCTGAATGGGGTAAACTTCCACAGGCACTGACTCTCACTGGGGGACACTTCCACAGGCACTGAATCTGAATGGGGTATTCTTCCACAGGCACTGACTCTGAATAGGGTACACTTCAACAGGCACTGAATCTGAATGGCATAAACATCCACAGGTACTGACACTGAATGGGGTAAACTTCAAGAGGCAATGACTCTCACCGGGGTACACTTCCACTGGCACTGACTCTCACTGGGGTACACTTCCACAGGCACTGACTTAGAATGGGGTAAACATCCACTGGCACTGACTCTGAATGGGGTAAACTTCCACAGGCATTGACTGTCACTGGGGTACACTTCCACAGACACTGACTCTGAATGGTGTACACTTCCACAGGCACTGTATCTGAATGGAGTAAACTTCCACAGGCACTGACTCTCAATTGGGTAAACTTCTTCAGGCAATGACTCTCACTGGGGTACATTTCCACAGGCACTGACTCTTAATGGGGTAAAATTCCACAGGCAATGACTCTCACTGGAGTACTCTTACACAGGCACTGACTCTGAATGGGGCAAATTTCTACTGGCACTGACTCTCTCTGAGGAACAGTTCCACAGGCATGACTCTCACTTGGGTAAATTTCCACAGGCACTGACTCTCACTTGGGTACACTTCTACAGGCACTGACTCTCACTTGGGTACACTTCTGCAGGCACTGACTCTCACAGGGGTACATTTCCTCAGGCACTGCATCTGAATGGGGTAAACTTGTACAGGTACTGAATCTGAATGGGGTAAACTTCCACAGGGACTGACTCTCACTGGGGGACACTTCCACAGGCACTGAATCTGAATGGGGTATTCTTCCACAGGCACTGACTCTGAATAGGGTAAACTTCCACAGGCACTGAATCTGAATGGGGTAAACTTCCACAGGCACTGATTCTGAATGGCATAATCTTCTAGAGGCAATGACTCTCACTGGGGAAAACGTCCACAGGCACTGACTGTCACTGGGGGACACTTCCACAGGCACTGACTCTGAATGGGGTAAACTTCCACAGGCACTAACCCTCACTGGGATGCACTTCCACAGGCAATGACACTGAATGGGGTCAACTTGCACAGGCAAAGATTCTCTTTGGTGCACACTTCCACATGCACTAACTCTGAATGGGGTAAACATCCACAGGCATTGACTCTCACTGGGGTACACTTCCACTGGCACTGAATCCGAATGGGGTAAACTTCCACAGGCACTTACTCTCACTGGGGTACACTTCCACAGGCACTGAATCTGAATGGGGTAAACTTCCCCAGGCACTGACTCTGAATGTGTAAACTTCCACAGGCACTGACTCTGAATTGGTTGCAGTTACATAGGCAATAACTCTCAGTGGGGTACACTTCGACAGGCACTGACTCTGACTGGGGTACAGTTCCACAGGCACTAGATGTCACTTGGATCCCATTCCCTCGGCACTGACTTGAACTGGGGTACTCTTCTACAGGCACTGACTCTCACTTGGGTAAACTTCCACAGGCACTGACTCTCACTGGCGTGCACTTCAACAGGCATTGACTTTGAATGTGGTAAACTTCCACAGGCACTGACTCTCACTGGCGTGCACTTCAACAGGCATTGACTTTGAATGTGGTAAACTTCAACAGGCACTGAATCTGAATGGCGTAAAAATCCACAGGTACTGACACTGAATGGGGTAAACTTCAAGAGGCAATGACTCTCACCGGGGGACACTTCCACAGGCACTGACTCTCACTGGGGTACACTTCCACAGGCACTGACTTCGAATGGGGTAAACATCCATTGGCACTGACTCTGAATGGGGTAAACTTCCACAGGCACTGACTGTCACTGGGGTACACTTCCACAGACACTGACTCTGAATGGGGTACACTTCCACAGGCACTGAATCTGAATGGGGTAAACGTCCACAGGCAATGACTCTCACTGGGGTACATTTCCACAGGCACTGACTCTCACTGGGGTACATTTCCATTGGCACAGACTCTCACTTGGGTACACTTCTACAGGCACTGACTCTCACTTGGGAACACTTCTGCAGGCACTGACTCTCACTGGTGTACCTTTCCACATGCAGTGACTCTGAATGGGATACCATAGGCAGTGACTCCTAATGGAGAGCCGCTCCCCAGCCACTGAATCTCACTGGGGTACACTTCTACAGGCACTGACTCTCACAGGGGTACATTTCCACTGGCACTGACTCTCACTGGGGTACACTTCTACAGGCACTGAATCTGAATGGGGTTAACATCTACAGGTACTGAAGCTGAATGGGTTAAACTTCCACAGGCACTGACTCTGAATGGGATAAACTTCCACAGTCACTGACTGTCACTGGGGTACACTTCCACAGGCACTGACTCTGAATGGGGTAAACTTCCACAGGCACTGACACTCACTTTGGTACACTACGATAGGCACTGACTCTCACTGGGGTAAACTTCCAAAGGCACTGACTCTTTTTGGGGTACACATCCACAGGCACTGACTCAGAATGGGGTAAACATCCACAGGCACTGACTCTGAATGGTGTAAACTTCGACAGGCACTGAATCGGAATGTGATAAACTTCTACAGGTACTGAATCTGAATGGGGTAAACTTCCACAGGCACTGACTCTCACTGGGGTAAACTTCCACACGCACTGAATCTGAATGGGGTAAACTTCCACAGGCACTGACTCTCACTGGGGTGCACTTCCACAGGCACTGAATCTGAATGGTGTAAAGTTCCACAGGCACTGACTCTCACTGGGGTACACTTCCAGAGGCACTGAATCTGAATGGGGTAAACTTCCACAGGCACTGATTCTCACTTGCGTACACTTCTTCAGGCACTGACTCTCACTGGGGTACATTTCCACAGGCACTGACTCTCACTGCGGTACATTTCCACAGGCACTGACTCTCACTTGGGTACACTTCTGCAGGCACTGACTCTCACTGGGGTACATTTCCACAGGCATTGACTCTCAGTGGTGTACATTTCCACATGCACTGACTCTGAGTGGGGTTCACTTCAAAAGGCACTGAATCTGAATGGTGTAAACTTCTAGAGGCACTGACTCTGAATGGGGTAAACTTCCACAGGCACTGACTCTCACTGGGGTACATTTACACATGCACTGAATCTGAATGGGGTTAACTTCTAATGGTACTGAATCTGAATGGGGTAAACTTCCACAGGCACTGACTTTCACTGGGGTACACTTACACAGGCTCTGATTATGAATCGGGTAAACTTCCACAGGCACTGACTCTGAATGGGGTTAACTTCCACAGGCACTGAATCAGAATGGGGTAAACTTCCACAGGCACTGACTCTGAATGGCGTAAACTTCCAGAGGCAATGACTCTCACTGGGGTACTCTACCACAGGCACTGACTCTCACTGGGGGACACTTCCACAGGCACCGACTCTGATTGGGGTAAACTTCCACAGGCACTGTCCCTCACTGGGATGCACTTCCACAGGCAATGACACTGAATGGGGTCAACATCCACAGGCAAAGACTCTCTTTGGTGCACACTTCCACATGCACTGACTCTGAATGGGGTAAACTTCCACAGGCATTAACTCTCACTGGGGTACACTTCCACTGGCACTGAATCCGAATGGGGTAAACTTCCACAGGCACTTACTCTCACTGGGGTACACTTCCACAGGCACTGAATCTGAATGGGGTAAACTTCCCCAGGCACTGACTCTGAATGTGTAATCTTCCACAGGCACTGACTCTGAATTGGTTGCAGTTCCACAGGCAATAACTCTCAGTAGGGTATACTTCGACAGGCACTGACTCTGACTGGGGTACACTTCCAGAGGCACTGTCTCTCACTGGGGTGCAGTCCCACAGGCTCTAGCTGTCACTTGGATACCGTTCCCTAGGCACTGACTCGAACTGGGGTACTCTTCTACAGGCACTGTCTCTCACTTGGGTAAACTTCCACAGGCACTGACTCTCACTGGGGTGCACTTCATCAGGCACTGACTTTGAATGAGGTAAACTTCCACAGGCACTGACTCTGAATGGGGTACACTTCAACAGGCACTGAATTTGAATGGCGTAAACATCCACAGGTACTGACACTGAATGGGGTAAACTTCCAGAGGCAATGAATCTCACCGGGGTACACTTCCACTGGCACTGACTCTCACTGGGGTACACTTCCACAGGCACTGACTTAGAATGGGGTAAACATCCACTGGCACTGACTCTGAATGGGGTAAACTTACACAGGCACAGACTCTCACTGGCGTACACTTCCACAGGCACTGTCTCTGAATTTGTTAGACATCCACAGGCACTGACTCTCACTCGGGTACACTTCCACAGGCACTGACTCTCACTGGGGTACACTTACACAGGCACTGACTCTGAGTGGGGTAAACTTCCAAAGGCACTGACTCTCACTTGGGTAAACTTCCACAGGCAGTGACTCTGAATGGGGTATACTTCCACAGGCACTGACTCAGAATGGGGTTAACGTCCACATGCAGTGACTCTGAAAGAGGTAATCTTCTACAGACACTGAATCTGAATGGGGTAAACTTCTACAGGTACTGAATCTGCATGGGGTAAACTTCCACAGGCACTGACCCTCACTTGGGTGCACTTCCACAGGCACTGACTCTGAATGGGGTAAACTTCCACAGGCACTGACTCTCACTGGGGCACACTTCCACAGGCACTGACTCTGAATGGGGTAAACTTCCACAGGCACTGAATCTCACTGGGGTACATTTCCACAGGCACTGACTCTGAATGGGGAAAACTTCCACAGGCACTGACTCTCACTGGGATACACTTTCACAGGCACTGAATCTGAATGGGGTAAACTTCCACAGGCACTGACTCTCACTTGGGTACACTTCTTCAGGCACTGAATCTCACTGGGGTACATTTCCACAGGCACTGACTCTCACCGGGGTGCATTACCGCAGGCATTGACTCTCACTGGGGTACATTTCCACATGCAATGACTCTGAGTGGGGTATACTTCTATAGGCACTGAATCTGAAGGGTGTAAACTTCTGGAGGCACTGACTCTGAATGGGGTAAACTTCCACAGGCACTGACTCTCACTGGGATATATTTCCACAGGCACTGACTCTGAATGGGGTAAACTTCCACAGGCACTGAATCTGAATGGGGTAAACTTCCACAGGCACTGACTCTCACTTGGGTACACTTCTTCAGGCACTGACTCTCACTGGGGTACATTTCCACAGGCACTGACTCTCACCGGGGTACATTTCCACAGGCACTGACTCTCACTTGGGTACACTTCTTCAGGCACTGACTCTCACTGGTGTACATTTCCACAGGCACTGACTCTCACTGGTGTACATTTCCACATGCAATGACTCTAAGTGGGGTATACTTCTATAGGCACTGAATCTGAAGGGTGTAAACTTCTGGAGGCACTGACTCTGAATGGGGTAATCTTCCAAAGGCACTGACTTTCACTGGGGTGCACTTCCACAGGCACTGACTCTCACTGGGGTACATTTCCACATGCACTGACTCTGAATGGGGTAAACCTCCACAGGCACTGACTCTAACTGGGGTACACTTCGACATGCACTGAATCTGAATGGGGTTAACTTCTACAGGTACTGAATCTGAATGGGTTAAACTTCCACAGGCACTGACTCTCACTGGGGTACACTTCCACAGGCACTGAATCTCACTGGAGTACACTGCCACAGGCACTGATTCGGAATGGGGAGAACTTCCAAAGGCACTGACTCTCACTGGGGTACACTTCCACAGGCACTGACTATGAATGGGGTAAACCTCCACAGGCACTGACTCTCATTGGGGTACACTTACACAGGCACTGACACTGAATGGGGCAAACTTCCACAGGCACTGACTCTCACTGGGGGACACTTCCACAGGCACTGTCTCTGAATGGGGTAAACTTCCACAGGCACTGACTCTCACTGGGGGACACATCCACAGGCACTGAATCTGAATGGTGTAAACTTCCACAGGCACTGACTCTCACTTGGGTACACTTCTACAGGCACTGACACTCACTGGGGTACATTTCCACAGGCACTGACTCTCACTGGGGTACATTTCCACAGGCACTGACTCTCACTTGGGTACACTTCTGCAGGCATTGACTCTCACTTGGGTACACTTCTGCAGCCTCTGACTCTCACTGGAGTACATTTCCACAGGCACTAACTCTCACAGGGATACATTTCCAGTGGCACTGAATCTCACTGGGGTACACTTCTACAGGCACTGAATCTGAATGGGGTAAACTTCTACAGGTACTGAATCTAAATGGGGAAAACTTCCACAAGCTATGACTCTCACTGGGGTAAACTTCCACAGGCACTGACACTGAATGCGGTAATCTTCTACAGGCACTGACACTCACTGGGGTACACTTCCACAGGCACTGACTCTGAATGGGGTAAACTTCCACAGGCACTGAGTCTGATTGGGGTACACTGCCACAGGCACTGAATCTGAATGGGGTAAATTTCCACAGGTACTGACTCTCACTGGGGTACACTTCCACAGGCACTGACTCGGAATGGGGAAAACATCCAAAAGCACAGACTCTCACTGGGGTACACTTCCACAGGCACTGACTCTGGAAGGGGTAAACTTCCACAGGCACTGACTCTGAATGGGGTAAACTTCGACAGGCACTGAATCTGAATGTGGTAAACTTCTACAGGTACTGAATCTGAATGGGGTAAATTTACACAGGCACTGACTCTCACTGGGGTACACTTCCAGAGGCGATGACTCTCACTGGGGTACACTTCCACAGGCACTGTCGCTCACTGGGGGACACTTACACAGGCACTGACTCTGAATGGGGTAAACTTCCACAGGCACTGACTCTGAATGGGGTACACTTCCACAGGCACTAACTCTCACTGGGGGAAACCTCCACAGGCACTGACTCTGAATGGGGTTAACTTCCACAGGCTCAGAATCTGAATGGGGTAAACTTCCACAGGCACTGAATCTCACTGGGGTACACTTACACAGGCACAGACTCTGAATGGGGTAAACTTCCACAGGCACTGACTCTCACTGGGGTACACTTCCACAGGCACTGTCTCTGAATTTGTTAGACATCCACAGGCACTGACTCTCACTGGGGTACACTTCCACAGGCACTGAATCTCAGTGGGGTACACTTACACAGGCACTGACTCTGAGTGGGGTAAACTTCCAAAGGCACTGACTCTCACTTGGGTAAACTTCCACAGGCAGTGACTCTGAATGGGGTAAACTTCCACAGGCACTAACTCAGAATGGGGTTAACGTCCACAGGCAGTGACTCTGAAAGGGGTAATCTTCTACAGACACTGAATCTGAATGGGGTAAACTTCTACAGGTACTGAATCTGCATAGGGTAAACTTCCACAGGCACTGACCCTCTCTTGGGTGCACTTCCACAGGCACTGACTCTGAATGGGGTAAACTTCCACAGGCACTGACTCTCACTGGGGCACACTTCCACAGGCACTGACTCTGAATAGGGTAAACTTCCACAGGCACTGACTCTCACTGGGGTACATTTCCACAGGCACTGACTCTGAATGGGGTAAACTTCCACAGGCACTGACTCTCACTGGGATACACTTTCACAGGCACTGAATCTGAATGGGGTAAACTTCCACAGGCACTGACTCTCACTTGGGTACACTTCTTCAGGCACTGAATCTCACTGGGGTACATTTCCACAGGCACTGACTCTCACCGGGGTATATTTCCACAGGCATTGACTCTCACTTGGGTACACTTCTACAGGCACTGATTCTCACTGGGGTACATTTCCACATGCAATGACTCTGAGTGGGGTATACTTCTATAGGCACTGAATCTGAAGGGTGTAAACTTCTGGAGGCACTCACTCTGAATGGGGTAAACTTCCACAGGCACTGACTCTCACTGGGGTACATTTCCACAGGCACTGACTCTGAATGGGGTAAACTTCCACAGGCACTGTATCTGAATGGGGTAAACTTCCACAGGCACTGACTCTCACTTGGGTACACTTCTTCAGGCACTGACTCTCACTGGGGTACATTTCCACAGGCACTGACTCTCACCGGGGTACATTTCCACAGGCACTGACTCTCACTTGGGTACACTTCTTCAGGCACTGTCACTCACTGGGGTACATTTCCACAGGCACTGACTCTCACTGGTGTACATTTCCACATGCAATGACTCTAAGTGGGGTATACTTCTATAGGCACTGAATCTGAAGGGTGTAAACTTCTGGAGGCACTGACTCTGAATGGGGCAAACTTCCAAAGGCACTGACTTTCACTGGGGTGCACTTCCACAGGCACTGACTCTCACTGGGGTACATTTCTACATGCACTGACTCTGAATGGGGTAAACTTCCACAGGCACTGACTCTAACTGGGGTACACTTCGACATGCACTGAATCTGAATGGGGTTAACTTCTACAGGTACTGAATCTGAATGGGGTAAACTTCCACAGGCACTGACTTTCACTGGGGTACATTTCCACAGGCACTGACTCTGGATGGGTTAAACTTCCACAGGCACTGACTCTCACTGGGGTACTCTTCCACAGGCACTGAATCTCACTGGGGTACACTTACACAGGCACTGATTCGGAATGGGGAGAACTTCCAAAGGCACTGACTCTCACTGGGGTACACTTCCACAGGCTCTGAATCTGAATGGGGTAAACTTCTACAGGTACTGAATCTGAATGGTGTAAACTTCCACAGGCACTGAATCTCATTGGGGTACACTTACACAGGCACTGACACTGAATGGGGCAAACTTCCACAGGCACTGACTCTCACTGGGGTACACTTCCACAGGCACTGTCTCTGAATGGGGTAAACTTCCATAGGCACTGACTCTCACTTGGGTACACTTCTACAGGCACTGACACTCACTGGGGTACATTTCCACAGGCACTGACTCTCACTGGGGTACATTTCCACAGGCACTGACTCTCACTTGGGTACACTTATGCAGGCATTGACTCTCACTTGGGTACACTTCTGCAGCCTCTGACTCTCACTGGAGTACATTTCCACAGGCACTGACTCTCACAGGGATACATTTCCAGTGGCACTGAATCTCACTGGGGTACACTTCTACAGGCACTGAATCTGAATGGGGTAAACTTCTACAGGTACTGAATCTGAATGGGGAAAACTTCCACAAGCTCTGACTCTCACTGGGGTAAACTTCCACAGGCACTGACACTGAATGGGGTAGTCTTCTACAGGCACTGACTCTCACTGGGGTACACTTCCACAGGCACTGACTCTGAATGGGGTAAACTTCCACAGGCACTGAGTCTGATTGGGGTACACTGCCACAGGCACTGAATCTGAATGGGGTAAACTTCCACATGCACTGATTCTGAATGGCGTAAAGTTCTAGAGGCAATGACTCACACAGGGCTAAACGTCCACAGGCACTGACTCTGAATGGGGTAAACTTCCACAGGCACTGACTCTCACTGGGGTACACTTCCACAGGCACTGTCTCTGAATGGGGTAAACTTCCATAGGCACTGACTCTCACTTGGGTACACTTCTACAGGCACTGACACTCACTGGGGTACATTTCCACAGGCACTGACTCTCACTGGGGTACATTTCCACAGGCACTGACTCTCACTTGGGTACACTTATGCAGGCATTGACTCTCACTTGGGTACACTTCTGCAGCCTCTGACTCTCACTGGAGTACATTTCCACAGGCACTGACTCTCACAGGGATACATTTCCAGTGGCACTGAATCTCACTGGGGTACACTTCTACAGGCACTGAATCTGAATGGGGTAAACTTCTACAGGTACTGAATCTGAATGGGGAAAACTTCCACAAGCTCTGACTCTCACTGGGGTAAACTTCCACAGGCACTGACACTGAATGGGGTAGTCTTCTACAGGCACTGACTCTCACTGGGGTACACTTCCACAGGCACTGACTCTGAATGGGGTAAACTTCCACAGGCACTGAGTCTGATTGGGGTACACTGCCACAGGCACTGAATCTGAATGGGGTAAACTTCCACATGCACTGATTCTGAATGGCGTAAAGTTCTAGAGGCAATGACTCACACAGGGCTAAACGTCCACAGGCACTGACTCTGAATGGGGTAAACTTCCACAGGCACTGACTCTCACTGGGGTACTCTTCCACAGGCACTGAATTTGAATGGGGTAAACTTCCACAGGCTCCGACTCTCACTTGGGATCACTTCTTCAGGCACTGACTCTCACTTGGGTACACTTCTACAGGCACTGTCTCTCACTTGGGTACACTTCTGCAGGCACTGACTCTCAATGGTGTACCTTTCCACATGCACTGACTCTGAATGAGGTACACTTCTATAGGCAGTGACTCCTAATGGAGAGCCGCTCCCCAGCCACTGAATCTCACTGGGGTACACTTCCACAGGGACTGACTCTCACAGGGGTACATTTCCACTGGCACTGACTCTCACTGGGTACACTTCTACAGGCACTGAATCTGAATGGTGTAAATTTCTACAGGGTCTGAAACTGAATGGGGTAAACTTCCACAGGCACTGACTCTCACTGGGGTAAAATTCCACAGGCACAGTGGCGCAGTGGTTAGCACTGCAGCCTCACAGCTCCAGGGACCCGGGTTCAATTCCGGGTACTGCCTGTGTGGAGTTTGCAAGTTCTCCCTGTGTCTGTGTGGGTTTTCTCCGGGTGCTCCGGTTTCCTCCCACAAGCCAAAAGACTTGCAGGTTGATAGGTAAATTGGCCAGTATAAATTGTCACGAGTATAGGTAGGTGGTAGGGAAATATAGGGACAGGTGGGGATGTTTGGTAGGAATGTGGGATTAGTGTAGGATTAGTATAAATGGGTGGTTGATGTTCGGCACAGACTCGGTGGGCCGAAGGGCCTGTTACAGTGCTGTATCTCTAATCTAATCTCATCTAAATGGGGTAAACTTCCACAGGCACTCACTCTCACTGGGGTACACTTCCACAAGCACTGACTCTGAATGGGGTAAACTTCCACAGGCACTGAGTCTGAATGGGTTACACTTCCACACGCACTGAATCTGAATGGGGTAAACTTCTACAGGTACTGAATCTGAATGGGGTAAACTTCCACAGGCACTGACTCTCACTGGGGTACACTTCCACAGACACTGACTCTGAATGGGGTAAACTTCCACAGGCACTGACTCTCACTGGGGTACACTTCCACAGGCACTGTCTCTGAATTTGTTAAACATCCACAGGCACTGACTCTCACTGGGATACATTTCCACAGGCACTGACTCTGAATGGGGTAAACTTCCACAGGCACTGAATCTGAATGGGGTAAACTTCCACAGGCACTGACTCTCACTTGGGTACACTTCTTCAGGCACTGACTCTCACTGGGGTACATTTCCACAGGCACTGACTCTCACCGGGGTACATTTCCACAGGCACTGACTCTCACTTGGGTACACTTCTTCAGGCACTGTCACTCACTGGGGTACATTTCCACAGGCACTGACTCTCTCTGGTGTACATTTCCACATGCAATGACTCTAAGTGGGGTATACTTCTATAGGCACTGAATCTGAAGGGTGTAAAATTCTGGAGGCACTGACTCTGAATGGGGTAAACTTCCAAAGGCACTGACTTTCACTGGGGTGCACTTCCACAGGCACTGACTCTCACTGGGGTACATTTCCACATGCACTGACTCTGAATGGGGTAATCTTCCACAGGCACTGACTCTAACTGGGGAACACTTCGACATGCACTGAATCTGAATGGGGTTAACTTCTACAGGTACTGACTTTCACTGGGGTACATTTCCACAGGCACTGACTCTGGATGGGTTAAACTTCCACAGGCACTGACTCTCACTGGGGTACATTTCCACAGGCACTGACTCTGGATGGGTTAAACTTCCACAGGCACTGACTCTCACTGGGGTACTCTTCCACAGGCACTGAATCTCACTGGGGTACACTTACACAGGCACTGATTCGGAATGGGGAGAACTTCCAAAGGCACTGACTCTCACTGGGGTACACTTCCACAGGCACTGACTATGAATGGCGTTAACTTCAACAGGCTCTGAATCTGAATGGGGTAAACTTCTACAGGTACTGAATCTGAATGGTGTAAACTTCCACAGGCACTGAATCTCATTGGGGTACACTTACACAGGCACTGACACTGAATGGGGCAAACTTCCACAGGCACTGACTCTCACTGGGGTACACTTCCACAGGCACTGTCTCTGAATGGGGTAAACTTCCATAGGCACTGACTCTCACTTGGGTACACTTCTACAGGCACTGACACTCACTGGGGTACATTTCCACAGGCACTGACTCTCACTGGGGTACATTTCCACAGGCACTGACTCTCACTTGGGTACACTTATGCAGGCATTGACTCTCACTTGGGTACACTTCTGCAGCCTCTGACTCTCACTGGAGTACATTTCCACAGGCACTGACTCTCACAGGGATACATTTCCAGTGGCACTGAATCTCACTGGGGTACACTTCTACAGGCACTGAATCTGAATGGGGTAAACTTCTACAGGTACTGAATCTGAATGGGGAAAACTTCCACAAGCTCTGACTCTCACTGGGGTAAACTTCCACAGGCACTGACACTGAATGGGGTAGTCTTCTACAGGCACTGACTCTCACTGGGGTACACTTCCACAGGCACTGACTCTGAATGGGGTAAACTTCCACAGGCACTGAGTCTGATTGGGGTACACTGCCACAGGCACTGAATCTGAATGGGGTAAACTTCCACATGCACTGATTCTGAATGGCGTAAAGTTCTAGAGGCAATGACTCACACAGGGCTAAACGTCCACAGGCACTGACTCTGAATGGGGTAAACTTCCACAGGCACTGACTCTCACTGGGGTACTCTTCCACAGGCACTGAATTTGAATGGGGTAAACTTCCACAGGCTCCGACTCTCACTTGGGATCACTTCTTCAGGCACTGACTCTCACTTGGGTACACTTCTACAGGCACTGTCTCTCACTTGGGTACACTTCTGCAGGCACTGACTCTCAATGGTGTACCTTTCCACATGCACTGACTCTGAATGAGGTACACTTCTATAGGCAGTGACTCCTAATGGAGAGCCGCTCCCCAGCCACTGAATCTCACTGGGGTACACTTCCACAGGGACTGACTCTCACAGGGGTACATTTCCACTGGCACTGACTCTCACTGGGTACACTTCTACAGGCACTGAATCTGAATGGTGTAAATTTCTACAGGGTCTGAAACTGAATGGGGTAAACTTCCACAGGCACTGACTCTCACTGGGGTAAAATTCCACAGGCACAGTGGCGCAGGGGTTAGCACTGCAGCCTCACAGCTCCAGGGACCCGGGTTCAATTCCGGGTACTGCCTGTGTGGAGTTTGCAAGTTCTCCCTGTGTCTGTGTGGGTTTTCTCCGGGTGCTCCGGTTTTCTCCCACAAGCCAAAAGACTTGCAGGTTGATAGGTAAATTGGCCAGTATAAATTGTCACGAGTATAGGTAGGTGGTAGGGAAATATAGGGACAGGTGGGGATGTTTGGTAGGAATGTGGGATTAGTGTAGGATTAGTATAAATGGGTGGTTGATGTTCGGCACAGACTCGGTGGGCCGAAGGGCCTGTTACAGTGCTGTATCTCTAATCTAATCTCATCTAAATGGGGTAAACTTCCACAGGCACTCACTCTCACTGGGGTACACTTCCACAAGCACTGACTCTGAATGGGGTAAACTTCCACAGGCACTGAGTCTGAATGGGTTACACTTCCACACGCACTGAATCTGAATGGGGTAAACTTCTACAGGTACTGAATCTGAATGGGGTAAACTTCCACAGGCACTGACTCTCACTGGGGTACACTTCCACAGGCACTGACTCTGAATGGGGTAAACTTCCACAGGCACTGACTCTCACTGGGGTACACTTCCACAGGCACTGTCTCTGAATTTGTAAAACATCCACAGGCACTGACTCTCACTGGCGTACACTTCCACAGGCACTGACTCTCACTGGGGTACACTTACACAGGCACTGACTCTGAGTGGGGTAAACTTCCAAAGGCACTGCCTTTCACTTGGGTACACTTCCACAGGCACTGACTCTGAATGGGGTAAACTTCCACAGGCACTGACTCTGAATGGGGTTAACTTCTACTGGCTCTGAATCTGAATGGGGTACATTTCAACAGGAACTGACACTGAATGGGTTAAAGGTCCACAGGCAGTGACTCTGAAAGGGGTAATCTTCTACAGACACTGAATCTGAATGGGGAAAACTTCTACAGGTACTGAATCTGCATGGGGTAAACTTCCACAGGCACTGACCCTCACTTGGGTGCACTTCCACAGGCACTGACTCTGAATGGGGTAAACTTCCACAGGCACTGAGTCTCACTGGGGCACACTTCTACAGGCACTGACTCTCCTTTGGGTACACTTCTGCAGGCACTGACTCTCACTGGGGTACACTTCCACAGGCACTGACTCTGAATGGGGGAAACTTCCACAGGCACTGACTCTCACTGGGATACACTTCCACAGGCACCGTCTCTGAATTTGTTAGACATCCACAGGCACTGACTCTCACTGGGGTACACTTCCACAGGCACTGACTCTCACTGGGGTACACTGACACAGGCACTGACTCTGAGTGGGGTAAACTTCCAAAGGCACTGACTCTCAATTGGGTACAATTCCACAGGCACTGACTCTGAATGGGGTAAACTTCCACAGGCACTGACTCAGAATGGGGTTAACTTCTACTGGCTCTGATTCTGAATGGGATACATTTCCACAGGCACTGACACTGAATGTGGTAAACGTCCACAGGCAGTGACTCTGAAAGGGGTAATCTTCTACAGGTACTGAATCTGCATGGGGTAAACTTCCACAGGCACAGACCCTCACTTGGGTGCACTTCCACAGGCACTGAGTCTGAATGGGGTAAACTTCCACAGGCACTGACTCTCACTGGGGCACACTTCCACAGGCACTGACTCTGAATGGGGTAAACTTCCACAGGCACTGACTCTCACTGAGGTACATTTCCACAGGCACTGACTCTGAATGGGGTAAACTTCGACAGGCACTGACTCTCACTGGGATGCACTTTCACAGGCACTGAATCTGAATGGGGTAAACTTCCACAGGCACTGACTCTCACTTGGGTACACTTCTTCAGGCACTGAATCTCACTGGGGTACATTTCCACAGGCACTGACACTCACCGGGGTACATTTCCACAGGCACTGACTCTCACTTGGGTACACTTCTACAGGCACTGACTCTCACTGGGGTACATTTCCACATGCAATGACTGTGAGTGGGGTATACGTCTATAGGCACTGAATCTGAAGGGTGCAAACTTCTGGAGGCACTGACTCTGAATGGGGTAAACGTCCACAGGCACTGAATCTGAATGGGGTAAACTTCCACAGGCACTGACTCTCACTTGGGTACAATTCTTCAGGCACTGACTCTCACTGGGGTACATTTCCACAGGCACTGACTCTCACCGGGGTACATTTCCACAGGCACTGACTCTCACTTGGGTACACTTCTTCAGGCACTGACTCTCACTGTGGTACATTTCCACAGGCACTGACTCTCACTGGTGTACATTTCCACATGCAATGACTCTAAGTGGGGTATACTTCCATAGGCACTGAATCTGAAGGGTGTAAACTTCTGGAGGCACTGACTCTGAATGGGGTAAACTTCCAAAGGCACTGACTTTCACTGGGGTGCACTTCCACAGGCACTGACTCTCACTGGGCTACATTTCCACATGCACTGACTCTGAATGGGGTAAACTTCCACAGGCACTGACTCTAACTGGGGTACACTTCGACATGCACTGAATCTGAATGGGGTAAACTTCTACAGGTACTGAATCTGAATGGGGTAAACTTCCACAAGCTCTGACTCTCACTGGGGTAAACTTCCACAGGCACTGACACTGAATGCGGTAATCTTCTACAGGCACTGACACTCACTGTGGTACACTTCCACAGGCACTGACTCTGAATGGGGTAAACATCCACAGGCACTGAGTCTGATTGGGGTACACTGCCACAGGCACTGAATCTGAATGGGGTAAACTTCCACAGGTACTGACTCTCACTGGGGTACACTTCCACAGGCACTGACTCGGAATGGGGAAAACATCCAAAAGCACAGACTCTCACTGGGGTACACTTCCACAGGCACTGACTCTGGAAGGGGTTAACTTCCACAGGCACTGACTCTGAATGGGGTAAACTTCGACAGGCACTGAATCTGAATGTGGTAAACTTCTACAGGTACTGAATCTGAATGGGGTAAATTTACACAGGCACTGACTCTCACTGGGGTACACTTCCAGAGGCGATGACTCTCACTGGGGTACACTTCCACAGGCACTGTCGCTCACTGGGGGACACTTCCACAGGCACTGACTCTGAATGGGGTAAACTTCCACAGGCACTGACTCTGAATGGGGTACACTTCCACCGGCACTAACTCTCACTGGGATAAACCTCCACAGGCACTGACTCTGAATGGGGTTAACTTCCACAGGCTCAGAATCTGAATGGGGTAAACTTCCACAGGCACTGAATCTCACTGGGGTACACTTACACAGGCACTGACTCTGAATGGGGTAAACTTCCACAGGCACTGACTCTCACTGGGGTACACTTCCACAGGCACTGTCTCTGAATTTGTTAGACATCCACAGGCACTGACTCTCACTGGGGTACACATCCACAGGCACTGACTCTCACTGGGGTACACTTACACAGGCACTGACTCTGAGTGGGGTAAACCTCCAAAGGCACTGACTCTCACTTGGGTAAACTTCCACAGGCAGTGACTCTGAATGGGGTAAACTTCCACAGGCACTGACTCAGAATGGGGTTAACGTCCACAGGCAGTGACTCTGAAAGGGGTAATCTTCTACAGACACTGAATCTGAATGGGGTAAACTTCTACAGGTACGGAATCTGCATGGGGTAAACTTCCACAGGCACTGACCCTCTCTTGGGTGCACTTCCACAGGCACTGACTCTGAATGGGGTAAACTTCCACAGGCACTGACTCTCACTGGGGCACACTTCCACAGGCACTGACTCTGAATAGGGTAAACTTCCACAGGCACTGACTCTCACTGGTGTACATTTCCACATGCAATGACTCTAAGTGGGGTATACTTCTATAGGCACTGAATCTGAAGGGTGTAAACTTCTGGAGGCACTGACTCTGAATGGGTTAAACTTCCAAAGGCACTGACTTTCACTGGGGTGCACTTCCACAGGCACTGACTCTCACTGGGCTACATTTCCACATGCACTGACTCTGAATGGGGTAAACTTCCACAGGCACTGACTCTAACTGGGGTACACTTCGACATGCACTGAATCTGAATGGGGTAAACTTCTACAGGTACTGAATCTGAATGGGGTAAACTTCCACAAGCTCTGACTCTCACTGGGGTAAACTTCCACAGGCACTGACACTGAATGGGGTAATCTTCTACAGGCACTGACACTCACTGGGGTACACTTCCACAGGCACTGACTCTGAATGGGGTAAACTTCCACAGGCACTGAGTCTGATTGGGGTACACTGCCACAGGCACTGAATCTGAATGGGGTAAACTTCCACAGGTACTGACTCTCACTGGGGTACACTTCCACAGGCACTGACTCGGAATGGGGAAAACATCCAAAAGCACACACTCTCACTGGGGTACACTTCCACAGGCATTGACTCTGGAAGGGGTTAACTTCCACAGGCACTGACTCTGAATGGGGTAAACTTCGACAGGCACTGAATCTGAATGTGGTAAACTTCTACAGGTACTGAATCTGAATGGGGTAAATTTACACAGGCACTGATTCTCACTGGGGTACACTTCCAGAGGCGATGACTATCACTGGGGTACACTTCCACAGGCACTGTCGCTCACTGGGGGACACTTCCACAGGCACTGACTCTGAATGGGGGACACTTCCACCGGCACTAACTCTCACTGGGATAAACCTTCACAGGCACTGACTCTGAATGGGGTTAACTTCCACAGGCTCAGAATCTGAATGGGGTAAACTTCCACAGGCACTGAATCTCACTGGGGTACACTTACACAGGCACTGACTCTGAATGGGGTAAACTTCCACAGGCACTGACTCTCACTGGGGTACACTTCCACAGGCACTGTCTCTGAATTTGTTAGACATCCACAGGCACTGACTCTCACTGGGGTACACATCCACAGGCACTGACTCTCACTGGGGTACACTTACACAGGCACTGACTCTGAGTGGGGTAAACTTCCAAAGGCACTGACTCTCACTTGGGTAAACTTCCACAGGCAGTGACTCTGAATGGGGTAAACTTCCACAGGCACTGACTCAGAATGGGGTTAACGTCCACAGGCAGTGACTCTGAAAGGGGTAATCTTCTACAGACACTGAATCTGAATGGGGTAAACTTCTACAGGTACTGAATCTGCATGGGGTAAACTTCCACAGGCACTGACCCTCTCTTGGGTGCACTTCCACAGGCACTGACTCTGAATGGGGTAAACTTCCACAGGCACTGACTCTCACTGGGGTACATTGCCACAGGCACTGACTCTGAATGGGGTAAACTTCCACAGGCACTGACTCTCACTGGGATACACTTTCACAGGCACTGAATCTGAATGGGGTAAACTTCCACAGGCACTGACTCTCACTTGGGTACACTTCTTCAGGCACTGAATCTCACTGGGGTACATTTCCACAGGCACTGACTCTCACCGGGGTATATTTCCACAGGCATTGACTCTCACTTGGGTACACTTCTACAGGCACTGACTCTCACTGGGGTACATTTCCACATGCAATGACTGTGAGTGGGGTATACGTCTATAGGCACTGTATCTGAAGGGTGTAAACTTCTGGAGGCACTGACTCTGAATGGGGTAAACGTCCACAGGCACTGAATCTGAATGGGGTAAACTTCCACAGGCACTGACTCTGAATGGGGTAAACTTCCACAGGCACTGAATCTGAATGGGGTAAACTTCCACAGGCACTGACTCTCACTTGGGTACACTTCTTCAGGCACTGACTCTCACTGGGGTACATTTCCACAGGCACTGACTCTCACCGGGGTACATTTCCACAGGCACTGACTCTCACTTGGGTACACTTCTTCAGGCACTGACACTCACTGGGGTACATTTCCACAGGCACTGACTCTCACTGGTGTACATTTCCACATGCAATGACTCTAAGTGGGGTATACTTCTATCGGCACTGAATCTGAAGGGTGTAAACTTCTGGAGGCACTGACTCTGAATGGGGTAAACTTCCAAAGGCACTGACTTTCACTGGGGTGCACTTCCACAGGCACTGACTCTCACTGGGGTACATTTCCACATGCACTAACTCTGAATGGGGTAAACTTCCTCAGGCACTGACTCTAACTGGGGTACACTTCGACATGCACTGAATCTGAATGGGGTTAACTTCTACAGGTACTGAATCTGAATGGGGTAAACTTCCACAGGCACTGACTTTCACTGGGGTACATTTCCACAGGCACTGACTCTGGATGGGTTAAACTTCCACAGGCACTGACTCTCACTGGGGTACTCTTCCACAGGCACTGAATCTCACTGGGGTACACTTACACAGGCACTGATTCGGAATGGGGAGAACTTCCAAAGGCACTGATTCTCACTGGGGTACACTTCCACAGGCACTGCCTATGAATGGGGTAAACTTCCACAGGCACTGACTCTGAATGGGGTTAACTTCAACAGGCTCTGAATCTGAATGGGGTTAACTTCTGCAGGTACTGAATCTGAATGGCATAAACTTCCACAGGCACTGAATCTCATTGGGGTACACTTACACAGGCACTGACACTGAATGGGGCAAACTTCCACAGGCACTGACTCTCACTGGGGTACACTTCCACAGGCACTGTCTCTGAATGGGGTAAACTTCCACAGGCACTGACTCTCACTGGGGGACACATCCCCAGGCACTGAATCTGAATGGGGTAAACTTCCACAGGCACTGACTCTCACTTGGGTACACTTCTACAGGCACTGACACTCACTGGGGTACATTTCCACAGGCACTGACTCTCACTGGGGTACATTTCCACAGGCACTGACTCTCACTTGGGTACACTTCTGCAGCCTCTGACTCTCACTGGAGTACATTTCCACAGGCACTGACTCTCACAGGGATACATTTCCAGTGGCACTGAATCTCACTGGGGTACACTTCTACAGGCACTGAATCTGAATGGAGTAAACTTCTACAGGTACTGAATCTGAATGGGGAAAACTTCCACAAGCTCTGACTCTCACTGGGGTAAACTTCCACAGGCACTGACACTGAATGGGGTAATCTTCTACAGGCACTGACTCTCACTGGGGTACACTTCCACAGGCACTGACTCTGAATGGGGTAAACTTCCACAGGCACTGAGTCTGATTGGGGTACACTGCCACAGGCACTGAATCTGAATGGGCTAAACTTCCATATGCACTGATTCTGAATGGTGTAAACTTCTAGAGGCAATGACTCTCACTGGGCTAAACGTCCAGAGGCACTGACTCTGAATGGTGTAAACTTCCACAGGCACTGACTCTCACTGGGGTACTCTTCCACAGGCACTGAATTTGAATGGGGTAAACTTCCACAGGCACCGACTCTCACTGGGGTACTCTTCCACAGGCACTGAATTTGAATGGGGTAAACTTCCACAGGCACCGACTCTCACTTGGGATCACTTCTTCAGGCACTGACTCTCACTTGGGTACACTTCTACAGGCACTGACTCTCACTTGGGTACACTTCTGAAGGCACTGACTCTCACTGGTGTACCTTTCCACATGCACTGACTCTGAATGCGGTACACTTCTATAGGCAGTCACTCCTAATGGAGAGCCGCTCCCCAGCAACTGAATCTCACTGGGGTACACTTCTACAGGCACTGACTCTCACAGGGGCACATTTCCACTGGCACTGACTCTCACTGGGTACACTTCTACAGGCACTGAATCTGAATGGTGTAAAATTCTACAGGGTCTGAAACTGAATGGGTTAAACTTCCACAGGCACTGACTCTCACTGGGGAAAAATTCCACAGGCACTGACTCTAAATGGGGTAAACTTCCACAGGCACTCACTCTCACTGGGGTACACTTCCACAAGCACTGACTCTGAATGGGGTAAACTTCCACAGGCACTGAGTCTGAATGGGTTACACTTCCACATGCACTGAATCAGAATGGGGTAAACGTCCACAGGCAGTGACTCTGAAAGCGGTAATCTTCTACAGGCACTGACTCTCACTGGGGTACACTTCCACAGGCCCTGTCTCTGAATTTGTTAAACATCCACAGGCACTGACTCTCACTGGCATACACTTCCACAGGCACTGACTCTCACTGGGGTACACTTACACAGGCACTGACTCTGAGTGGGGTAAACTTCCAAAGGCACTGACTTTCACTTGGGTACACTTCCACAGGCACTGACTCTGAATGGGGTAAACTTCCACAGGCACTGACTCTGAATGGGGTTTACTTCTACTGGCTCTGAATCTGAATGGGGTACATTTCCACAGGCACTGACACTGAATGGGGTAAACGTCCACAGGCAGTGACTCTGAACGGGGTAATCTTCTACAGACACTGAATCTGAATGGGGTAAACTTCTACAGGTACTGAATCTGCATGGGGTAAACTTCCACAGGCACTGACCCTCACTTGGGTGCACTTCCACAGGCACTGACTCTGAATGGGATAAACTTCCACAGGCACTGACTCTCACCGGGGTACACTTCCACAGGCACTGAATCTGAATGGGGTAAACTTCCACAGGCACTGACTCTCACTTGGGTACACTTCTTCAGGCACTGACTCTCACTGGGGTACATTTCCACAGGCACTGACTCTCACCGGGGTACATTTCCACAGGCACTGACTCTCACTTGGGTACACTTCTGCAGGCACAGACTCTCACTTGGGTGCACCTCTGCAGGCACTGACTCTCACTGGGGTACATTTCCACAGTCACTGACTCTCACTGGTGTACATTTCCACATGCAATGACTCTGAGTGGGGTGCACTTCTATAGGCACTGAATCTGAAGGGTGTAAACTTCTGGAGGCACTGACTCTGAATGGGGTAAACTTCCAAAGGCACTGACTCTCACTGGGGTACATTTCCACATGCACTGACTCTGAATGGGGTAAACTTCCACAGGCACTGACTCTAACTGGGGTACACTTCGACATGCACTGATTCTGAATGGGGTAAACTTCCACAGGCACTGACTCTCACTGGGGTACACTTCCACAGGCACTGAATCTCACTGGGGTACACTTACACAGGCACTGATTCGGAATGGGGAAAACTTCCAAAGGCACTGACTCTCACTGGGGTACACTTCCACAGGCACTGACTATGAATGGGGCAAACTTGCACAGGCACTGACTCTGAATGGGGTTAACTTCAACAGGCTCTGAATCTGAATGGGGTAAACTTCTACAGCTTCTGAATCTGAATGGTGTAAACTTCCACAGGCCCTGACTCTCACTGGGGTGCACTTCCACAGGCACTGACTCTGAATGGGGCAAACTTCCACAGGCACTGACTCTCACTGAGGTGCACTTCCACAGGCACTGAATCTGAATGGCGTAAACATCCACAGGTACTGACTCTGAATGGGGTAAACTTCCAGAGGCAATGACTCGAACTGGGGTTCACTTCCACAGGCACTGACTCCCACTGGGGTACACTTCCACAGGCACTGACTCTGAATGGGGTAAACTTCCACAGGCACTGAAATAAAAGCAAAATACTGCGGATGCTGGAAATCTGAAACAAGAACAAGAAATGCTGGAATCACTCAGCAGGTCTGGCAGCGTCTGTGGAAATAGAAGCAGAGTTAACATTTCGGGTCAGTGACCCTTCTTCGGAACTGACAAATATTAGAAAAGTCACAGATTATAAACAAGTGAGGTGGGGGTGGGGCAAGAGATAACAAAGGAGAAGGGGCAGATTGGACCAGGCCACATAGCAGACCAAAAGGTCACGAAGAAAAGGCAAACAATATTGCTTTGTCTTTCAACACACCATTAACATATTGTTTGCCTTTTCTCCGTGAACTTTTGGTCAGCTATGAGGCCTGGTCCAATCTGCACCTGCTCTTTTATTATCTCTTGCCCCACCCCCACCTCACTTGTTTATAATCTGTGACTTTTCTAATATTTGTCAGTTCCGAAGAAGGGTCACTGACCCGAAACATAAACTCTGATTCTCTTTCCACAGATGCTGCCAGACCTGCTGAGTGATTCCAGCATTTCTTGCTTTTGTTCCACAGGCACTGACCCTAACTTGGGTGCACTTCCACAGGCACTGACTCTGAATGGGGTAAACTTCCACAGGCACTGATTCTCACTGGGGCACACTTCCACAGGCACTGAATCTGAATGGGGTAAACTTCCACAGGCACTGATTCTCACTTGGGTACACTTCTTCAGTCACTGACTCTCACTGGGGTACATTTCCACAGGCACTGACTCTCATTGGGGTACATTTCCACAGGCACTGATTCTCACTTGGGTACAATTCCACAGGCACTGACTCTCACTGTTGTACATTTCCACATGCACTGACTCTCATTGGGGTACATTTCCACAGGCACTGACTCTCACTTGGGTACACTTCTGCAGGCACTGACTCTCACTGGGGTACATTTCCACAGGCACTGACTCTCACTGGTGTCGATTGCCACATGCACTGACTCTGAGTGGGGGACACTTCTACAGGCCCTGAATCTGAATGGTGTAAACTTCTAGAGGTACTGAATCTGAAAGTGGTAAATTTGCACAGGCACCGACTCTGAATGGGGTAAACTTCCACAGGCACTGACTCTCATTGGGTACACTTCCACAGGCACTGACGCTCACTGGGGTACATTTACACATGCACTGACTCTGAATGGGGTAAACTTCCACAGGCACTGACACTAACTGGGGTACACTTCGACAGGCTCTGAATCTGAATGTGGTAAACTTCTACTGGTACTGAATCTGAATGGGGTAAACTTCCCCAGGCCATGACTTTCACTTGGGTACATTTCCACAGGCACTGACTCTGAATGGGTTAAAATTCCACAGGCACTGACTCTCACTGGGGGACACTTCCACAGGCACTGACTCTCACTGGGGTACACTGACACAGGCACTGACCCGGAATGGGGAAAACTTCTAAAGGCACTGACTCTCACTGGGGTACACTTCAACAGGCGCTGACTCTGAATGGGGTAAACTTCCACAGGCACTGACTCTGAATGGGGTTAACTTCGACAGGCTCTGAATCTGAATGGGGTAAAATTCTACAGGTACTGAATCTGAATGGGGTAAACTTCCACAGGCACTGAATCTCACTGGGGTACACTTACACAGGCACTGACTCTGAATGGGGTAAACTTCGACAGGCACTGACTCTCACTGGGGTACACTTCCACAGGCACTGAATCTGAATGGGGTAAACTTCCCCAGGAAGTGACTCTGAATGGAGTAAACTTCCACAGGCACTGACTCTGAATTAGTTACAGTTCCACAGGCAAAGACTCTCAGTGGGGTACACTTCGACAGGCACTGACTCTCACTGGGGTACACTTCCACAGGCACTGACACTGAATGGGGTAAACTTCCACAGGCACTGACTCTCATTGGAGTGCTCTTCCACAGGCACTGAATCTGAATGGGGAAAACTTCCACAGGCACTGACTCTCACTGGGGTACAATTCCACAGGCACTGGCTCTGAATGGGGTAAACCTCCACAGGCAATGACTCTCAGTGGGGTACACTTCGACAGGCACTGACACTGACTGGGGTAAACTTCCACAGGCACTGACTCTCACTGGGGTACACTTCCACAGGCACTGACTCTCACTGGGTTACACTTCCACAGGCACTGACTCTGAATGGGGTAAAAGTCCACAGGCACTGTCTCTCACTGGAGTACACTTACACAGGCACTGTCTCTCACTGGGGGACACTTCCACAGGCACTGACTCTCACTGGGGTACACTTCTACAGGCACTGACTCTCTCTGAGGTACAGTTCCACAGGCACTGACTCTCACTTGTGTACACTTCTACAGGCACTGACACTCACTGGGGTACATTTCCACAGACACTGAGTCTCACTTGGGTACACTTCTATAGGCACTGACTCTCACTTGGGTTCATTTCCACAGGCAATTACTCTCACTTGGGTACACTTCTGCAGGCACTGACTCTCACTTGGGTCCACTTCTCCAGGCACTGACTCTCACTGGGGTTCATTTCCACAGGCACTGACTCTCACTGGTGTACCTTTCCACTGGCACTGACTCTCACTGGGGTACACTTATTCAGGCACTGAATCTGATGGTGTAAACTTCTACAGGTACTGAATCTGAATGGGGTAAACATCTACAGGCACTGAGTCTGAATGGCATAAACTTCCACAGGCACTGACTCTGACTGGGGTACACTTCCACAGGCAATGACTCTCACTGGGGTACACTTCCACAGGCACTGACTCTGAATGGGTTAAACGTGCACAGGCACTGACTCTCACTGGCATACAATTCCACTGGCACTGACTCTCACTGGGGTACACTTACATAGGCACTGACTCTGAATGGGGTAAACATCCACAGGCACTGACTCTCACCGGGGTACACTTCCACAGGCACTGTCGCTGAATGGGGTAATCTTCCACAGGCACTGACTCTCACTGGGGTACACATCTACAGGCACTGAATGTGAATGTGGTAAACTTCTACAGTTACTGAATCTGAATGGGGTAAAATTCCACAGGCACTGACTCTCACTGGGGTACTCTTCCACAGGCACTGACTCTGATTGGGGTGCACTTCCACATGCACTGAATCTGAATTGGGTAAACATCCACAGGTACTGACTCTGAATGTGTTAAACTTCCAGAGGCAATGATTCTCACTGGGGTACAATTCCTCGGGCACTGTCTCTCACTGGGGTACACTTCCACAGGCACTGACTCTGAACGGGGTAAACTTCCACAGGCAATGACTCTCAGTGGGGTCCACTTCAACAGGCACTGACACTTACTGGAGTAAATTTCCACAGGCACTGACTCTCACTGGAGTACACTTCCACAGGCAATGACTCTGAACGGGGTAAACTTCCACAGGCACTGACTCTCACTGGAGAGCACTTCCACAGGCACTGACTCTGAATGGGGTAAACTTCCACAGGCACTGTCTCTCACTGGAGAGCACTTCCACAGGCAATGAATGTCACTGGGGTACACATCCACAGGCACTGACTCTGAATGGTTTAAACTTCCACAGGCACTGACTCTCACTGGGGTAAACTTCCACAGGCACTGACTCTGAATGGGTTAAACTTCCACAGGCACTGACTCTCACTGGAGTTCACTTCCACAGGTACTGACACTGAATGGGGTATACTTCCACAGGCCCTGACTCTCATTGGCGTGCACTTCCACAGGCACTGACTCTGAATGGGGCAAACTTCCACAGGCACTGACTCTCACTGGAGAACACTTCCACAGGTACTGACACTGGATGGGGTAAACTTCCACAGGCACTGCCTCTGAATGGGGTAAACTTCCACAGGCACTGAAATAAAAGCAAAATACTGCGGATGCTGGAAATCTGAAACAAAAACAAGAAATGCTGGAATCACTCAGCTGGTCTGGCAGCATCTGTGGAAAGAGAAGCAGTGTTAACGTTTCGGGTCAGTGACCCTTCTTCGGTACTGACAAATATTAGAAAAGTCACAGATTATAAACAAGTGAGGTGGGGGTGGGGCAAGAGATAAACAAAGGAGAAGGTGCAGATTGGACCAGGCCACATAGCAGACCAAAAGTTCAAGGAGAAAAGGCAAACAATATTGCTTTGTCTTTCAACACACCACTAACATATTGTTTGCCGTCTCTCCGTGAACTTTTGGTCAGCTATGTGGCCTGGTCCAATCTGCACCTGCTCTTTTGTTATCTCTTGCCCCACCCCCACCTCACTTGTTTATAATCTGTGACTTTTCCAATATTTGTCAGTTCCGAAGAAGGGTCATTGACCCAAAACGTTAACTCTGCTTCTCTTTTCACAGACACTGCCAGAACTGCTGAGTGATTCCAGCATTTCTTGTTTTTGCTCCACAGGCACTGACCCTCATTTGGGTGCACTTCTACAGACACTGACTCTGAATGGGGTAAACTTCCACAGGCACTGACTCTCACTGGGGTACACTTCCACAGGCACAGACTCTCACTTGGGTACACTTCTACAGGCACTGACTCTCACTTGGGTACACTTCAGCTGTCAATGACTCTCACTGGGGTACATTTCCACAGGCACTGACTCTCACTTGTGTACATTTCCACATGCACTGACTCTGAGTGGGGTACACTTCTATAGGCACAGAATCTGAATGGTGTAAACTTCTAGAGGCACTGAGTCTGAATGGGGTAAACTTCCACAGGCACTGACTCACACTGGGGTACACTTCCACAGGCACTGACTCTCACTGGGGTACATTTACACATGCACTGACTCTGAATGGGGTAAACTTCCACTGGAACTGACTTTCACTGGGGAACATTTCCACAGGCACTGACTCTGAATGGGTGAAACTTCCACAGGGACAGACTCTAACTGGGGTACACTTCGACATGCACTGAATCTGAATGGGGTTAACTTCTACAGGTACTGAATCTGAATGGGGTAAACTTCCACAGGCACTGACTTTCACTGGGGTACATTTCCACAGGCACTGACTCTGAATGGGTTAAACTTCCACAGGGACAGACTCTCACTGGGGTACACTTACACAGGCACTGATTCGGAATGGGGAAAACATCCAAAGGCACTGACTCTCACTGGGGTACACTTCCACAGGCACTGACTATGAAATGGGTAAACGTCCACAGGCACTGACTCTGAATGGGGTTAACTTCTACAGGCTCTGAATCTGAATGGGGTAAACTTCTACAGGTACTGAATCTGAATGGGGTAAACTTCCACAGGCACTGAATCTCACTGGGGTACACTTACCCAGGCACAGACTCTGAATGGGGCAAACTTCCACAGGCACTGACTATCACTGGGATACAATTCCACAGGCACTGACTCTGAATGGGGTAAACTTCCACAGGCACTGACACTGAATGGGGTAAACTTCCACAGGTACTGACACTGAATGGGGTAATCTTCCAGAGGCAACGACACTAACTGGGGTACACTCCCACAGGCACTGACTCTCACAGGGGGACACTTCCACTGCCACTGACTCTGAATGGGGTACACTTCCACAGGCATTGACCCTCACTTGGGTGCACTTCCACAGGCATTGACTCTCACTGGGTTACACTTCCAGAGGCACTGACTCTGAATGGGGTAAACTTCCACAGGCACTGACTCTCACTGGGGTACACTTCCAGTGGCATTGACTCTGAATGGGGTAAACTTCCACAGGCACGGACTCTCACTGGGGTACACTTCCACAGGCACTGAATCTGAATGGGGTAAACTTCCACAGGCACTGACTCTCACTTGGGTACACTTCTGCAGGCACTGACTCTCACTGGGGTACATTTTCACAGGCACTGACTCTCACTGGGGTGCATTTCCACAGGCAATGACACTCACTTGGGTGCACTTCCACAGGCACTGACTCTGAATGGGGTAAACTTCCACAGGCACTGACTGTCACTTGGGTACACTTCCACAGGCACTGACTCTGAATGGGGTAAACTTCCACAGGCACTGACTCTCACTGGGGTACACTTCCACAGGCATTGAATCTGAATGGGGTAAACTTCCACAGGCACCGACTCTCACTTGGCATCACTTCTTCAGGCACTGACTCTCACTTGGGTGCACTTCTACAGGCACTGACTCTCAGTTGGGTACACTTCTGCAGGCCCTGACTCTCACTGGTCCAACTTTCCACATGCACTGACTCTGAATGGGATGCACTTCCATAGGCAGTGACTCCTAATGGAGAGCCGCTCCCCAGCCACTGATTCTCACTGGGGTACACTTCTACAGGCACTGACTCTCACAGGGGTACATTTCCACTGGCACTGACTCTCACTGGGTACACTTCTATAGGAACTGAATCTGAATGGTGTAAACTTCTACAGGGACTGAAGCTGAATGGTGTAAAGTTCCACAGGCACTGACTCTCACTGGGGTAAACTTCCACAGGCACTGACTCTAAATGGGGTAAACTTCCACAGGCACTGACTCTCACTGGGGTACACTTCCACAGGCATTGACTCTGAATGGGGCAAACTTCCACAGGCACTGACTCTGAATGGGGTACACTTCCACAGGAATTGACCCTCACTTGGGTGCACTTCCACAGGCACTGACTCTGAATGGGGTAAACTTCCACAGGCACTGACTCTCACTGGGGTACACTTCCAGAGGCACTGACTCTGAATGGGGTAAAAATCCACAGGCACTGACTCTCACTGGGGTACACTTCCACAGGCACTGAATCTGAATGGGGTAAACATCCACAGGCACTGACTCTCACTTGAGTACACTTCTGCAGGCACTGACTCTCACTGGGGTACATTTTCACATGCACTGACTCTCACTGGGGTGCATTTCCACAGGCACTGACACTCACTTGGGTGCACTTCCACAGGCACTGACTCTGAATGGGGTAAACTTCTACAGGTACTGACTCTGAATGGGGTAAACTTCCACAGGCACTGACTTTCACTGGGGTACATTTCCACAGGCACTGACTCTGAATGGGTTAAACTTCCACAGGCACTGACTCTCACTGGGGTACACTTCCACAGGCACTGACTCTCACTGGGGTACACTTACACAGGCACTGACACGGACTGGGGAAAACTTCCAAAGGCACTGACACTCACTTGGGTGCACTTCCACAGGCACTGACTCTGAATGGGGTAAACTTCCACAGGCACTGACTGTCACTGGGGTACACTACCACAGGCACTGACTCTGCGTGGGGTAAACTTCCACAGGCACTGACTCTCACTGGGGTACTCTTCCATAGGCACTGAATCTGAATGGGGTAAACTACCACAGGCACCGACTCTCACTTGGGATCACTTCTTCAGGCACTGACTCTCACTTGGGTACACTTCTACAGGCACTGACTCTCACTTGGGTACACTTCTGCACGCACTGACTCTCACTGGTGTACCTTTCACATGCACTGACTCTGAATGGGATATACTTCTATAGGCAGTGACTCCTAATGGAGAGCCGCTTATCAGCCACTGAATCTCACTGGGGTACTCTTCTACAGGCACTGACTCTCACAGGGGTACATTTCCACTGGCACTGACTCTCACTGGGTACACTTCTACAGGCACTGAATCTGAATGCTGTAAACTTCTTCAGGGACTGAAGCTGAGTGGGGTAAACTTCCACAGGCACTGACTCTCACTAGGGTAAACTTCCACAGGCACTGACTCTAAATGGGGTAAACTTCCACAGGCACTGACTCTCACTGGGGTACACTTCCACAGGCACTGAATCTGAATGGGGTAAACTTCCACAGCCACTGTTTCTCACTTGGGTATACTTATTCAGGCACTGACTCTCACTGGGGTACATTTCCACAGGCACCGACTCTCATTGGGGTACATTTCCACAGGCACTGATTCTCACTTGGGTACACTTCTTCAGGCACTGACTCTCACTGGGGTACATTTCCACATGCACTTACTCTCACTGGGGTACATTTACAAATGCACTGACTCTGAGTGGTGTACACTTCTATAGGCACTGAATCTGAATGGTATCAACTTCTAGAGGTACTGAATCTGAATGGGTTAAACTTGCACAGGCAGTGACTCTGAATGGGGTAAACTTCCACAGGCACTGAGTCTCACTGGGGTACACTTCCACAGGCACTGACTCTCACTGGGGTCCATTTACACATGCACTGACTCTGAATGGGGTAAACGTCCACAGGCACTGACTCTAACTGGGGTACACTTCGACAGGCACTGAATCTGAAAGTGGTAAACTTCTACAGGTACTGACACTAAATGGGGTAAACTTCCGCAGGCACTGACTTTCACTGGGGTACATTTCCACAGGCACTGACTCTCACTGGGGTACACTTCCAAAGGCACTGACTCTCACTGGGGTACACTTCCACAGGCACTGACTCTGAATGGGGTAAACTTCCACAGGCTCTGAATCCGAATGGGGTAAACTTCTACAGGTACTGAATCTGAATGGGGTAAACTTCCACAGGCACTGGCGCTCACTGGGGTACACTTCTACAGGCACAGAATCTGAATTGGGTAAACTTCCACAGGCACTGACTATGAATGGGGTAAACATCCACAGGTACTGACTCTGAATGGGGTAAACTTCCACAGGCACTGACTCTCACTTGGGTACACTTCTGCAGGCACTGACTCTCACTGGGGTACATTTTCACAGGCACTGACTCTCACTGGGGTGCATTTCCACAGGCAATGACACTCACTTGGGTGCACTTCCACAGGCACTGACTCTGAATGGGGTAAACATCCACAGGCTCTGACTGTCACTTGGGTACACTTCCACAGGCACTGACTCTGAATGGGGTAAACTTCCACAGGCACTGACTCTCACTGGGGTACACTTCCACAGGCATTGAATCTGAATGGGGTAAACTTCCACAGGCACCGACTCTCACTTGGCATCACTTCTTCAGGCACTGACTCTCACTTGGGTGCACTTCTACAGGCACTGACTCTCAGTTGGGTACACTTCTGCAGGCACTGACTCTCACTGGTCCAACTTTCCACATGCACTGACTCTGAATGGGATACACTTCCATAGGCAGTGACTCCTAATGGAGAGCCGCTCCCCAGCCATTGATTCTCACTGGGGTACACTTCTACAGGCACTGACTCTCACAGGGGTACATTTCCACTGGCACTGACTCTCACTGGGTACACTTCTATAGGAACTGAATCTGAATGGTGTAAACTTCTACAGGGACTGAAGCTGAATGGTGTAAAGTTCCACAGGCACTGACTCTCACTGGGGTAAACTTCCACAGGCACTGACTCTAAATGGGGTAAACTTCCACAGGCACTGACTCTCACTGGGGTACACTTCCACAGGCATTGACTCTGAATGGGGCAAACTTCCACAGGCACTGACTCTGAATGGGGTACACTTCGACAGGCATTGACCCTCACTTGGGTGCACTTCCACAGGCACTGACTCTGAATGGGGTAAACTTCCACAGGCACTGACTCTCACTGGGGTACACTTCCAGAGGCACTGACTCTGAATGGGGTAAAAATCCACAGGCACTGACTCTCACTGGGGTACACTTCCACAGGCACTGAATCTGAATGGGGTAAACATCCACAGGCACTGACTCTCACTGGGGTACACTTCGACAGGCACTGAATCTGAATGTGGTAAACTTCTACAGGTACTGACTCTGAATGGGGTAAACTTCCACAGGCACTGACTTTCACTGGGGTACATTTCCACAGGCACTGACTCTGAATGGGTTAAACTTCCACAGGCACTGACTCTCACTGGGGTACACTTCCACAGGCACTGACTCTCACTGGGTTACACTTACACAGGCACTGACTCTCACTGGGGTACACTTCCACAGGCAATGACTCTGAATGGGGTAAACTTCCACAGGCTCTGAATCTGAATGGGGTAAACTTCTACAGGTACTGAATCTGAATGGGGTAAACTTCCAAAGGCACTGAATCTCACTGGGGTACAATTACACAGGCACTGACTCTGAATGGGGTAAACTTCCACAGGCACTGGCTCTCACTGGGGTACACTTCTACAGGCACAGAATCTGAATTGGGTAAACTTCCACAGGCACTGACTATGAATGGGGTAAACATCCACAGGTACTGACTATGAATGGGGAAATCTTCCAGAGGCAATGACTCTAACTGGGGTACACTCCCACAGGCACTGGCTCTCACAGGGGGACACTTCGACAGCCACTGATTCTGAATGGTGTACACTTCCACAGGCATTGACCCTCACTTGGGTGCACTTCCACAGGCACTGACTCTCACTGGGGCACACTTCCAGAGGCACTGACTCTGAATGGGGTAAACTTCCACAGGCAATGACTCTCACTGGGGTACACTTCCAGAGGCACTGACTCTCACTGGGGTACATTTTCACAGGCACTGACTCTCACTGTGGTGCATTTCCACAGGCACTGACTCTCACTTGGGTACACTTCTACAGGCACTGACTCTCACTGGCGTACATTTCCACAGGCACTGACTCTCACTGGGGTACATTTCCACATGCACTGACTCTGAGTGGGGTACACTTCCATATGCAGTGACTCCTAATGGTGTGCCGCATCCCAGCCACTGAATCTCACTGGGGTACACTACTACAGGCACTGACTCTCACAGGGGTACATTTCCACAGGCACTGACTCTGAATGTGGTAAACTTCCACAGGCATTGACTCTCACAGGAGTACACTTCCACAGGCACTGAATCTGAATGGCGTAAACTTCCACAGGCACTGACTCTCACTGGGGTATGCTTCCACAGCCACAGAATCTGAATGGGGTAAACTTCCACAGGCACTGACTCTCACAGCAGTACACTTCCACAGGCACTGATTCTGAATGGGGTAAACTTCCACAGGCACTGACTCTGAATGGGGTACTCTTCCACAGGCACTGACTCTGAATGGGGAAATTCTCCAGAGGCAATGACTCTAACTGGGGCGCACTCCCACAGGCACTGACTCTCACAGGGGGACACTTCCACAGCCACTGACTCTGAATGGGGTGCACTTCCACAGGCATTGACCCTCACTTGGGTGCACTTCCACAGGCACTGACTCTCACCAGGGTACACTTCCAGAGGCACTGACTCTGAATGGGGTAAACTTCCACTGGCACTGACTCTCACTGTGGTGCATTTCCACAGGCACTGACTCTCACTTGGGTACACTTCGACACGCACTGACTCTCACTGGCGTACATTTCCACAGGCACTGACTCTCACTGGGGTACATTTCCACATGCACTGACTCTGAGTGGGGTACACTTCCATAGGCAGTGACTCCTAATGGTGAAACTCTTCCCAGCCACTGAATCTCATTGGGGTACACTTCTACAGGCACTGACTCTCACAGGGGTACATTTCCACAGGCACTGACTCTGAATGTGGTAAACGTACACAGGCATTGACTCTCACAGGAGTACACTTCCACAGGCACTGATTCTGAATGGGGTGAACTTCCACAGGCATTTACTCTCATTGGGTACACTTCCACAGGCACTGAATCTGAATTGGTTACAGTTCCACAGGCAATGACTCTCACTGGGGTACATTTCCACAAGCACTGACTCTGGGTGGGGTACACTTCCATATGCAGTGACTCCTAATGGTGAGCCACATCCCAGCCACTGAATCTCACTGGGGTACACTACTACAGGCACTGACTCTCACAGGGGTTCATTTCCACAGGCACTGACTCTGAATGTGGTAAACTTCCACAGGCATTGACTCTCACAGGAGTACACTTCCACAGGCACTGATTCTGAATGGGGTGAACTTCCACAGGCATTTACTCTCATTGGGTACACTTCCACAGGCACTGAATCTGAATTGGTTACAGTTCCACAGGCAATGACTCTCACTGGGGTACATTTCCACAAGCACTGACTCTGGGTGGGGTACACTTCCATATGCAGTGACTCCTAATGGTGAGCCACATCCCAGCCACTGAATCTCACTGGGGTACACTACTACAGGCACTGACTCTCACAGGGGTTCATTTCCACAGGCACTGACTCTGAATGTGGTAAACTTCCACAGGCATTGACTCTCACAGGAGTACACTTCCACAGGCACTGAATCTGAATGGCGTAAACTTCCACAGGCACTGACTCTCACTGGGGTAGGCTTCCACAGCCACTGAATCTGAATGGGGTAAACTTCCACAGGCACTGACTCTCACAGCAGTACACTTCCACAGGCACTGATTCTGAATGGGGTAAACTTCCACAGCATTTACTCTCACTGGGGTACACTTCCACAGGCACTGAATCTGAATGGGGTAAAGTTACACAGGCACTGACTCTGAATTGGTTACAGTTCCACAGGCAATGACTCTCAGTGGGGTACACTTCGACAGGCGCTGACTCTGACTGGGTCACCTTGCACAGGCACTGACTCTCACTGGGGTACACTTCCACAGGCACTGACTCTGAATGGGGTAAACTTCCACAGGCACTGACTCTCACTGGAATGCACTTCCACAGGCACTGACTCTGAATGGGGCAAATGTCTACTGGCACTGACTCTCTCTGAGAAACAGTTCCACAGGCACTGACTCTCACTTGGGTAAATTTCCACAGGCACTGACTCTCACTTGGGTACACTTCTACAGGCACTGACTCTCACTTGGGTAAACTTCTACAGGCACTGACTCTCACTGGGGTACATTTCAACAGGCACTGACTCTGAATGGGGTAAACTTCCACAGGCACTGACTCTGAATGGGGTACTCTTCCACAGGCACTGACTCTGAATGGGGTAATCATCTGCAGGCACTGAATATGAATGGGGTAAACTTCTACAGTTACTGAATCTGAATGGGGTAAACTTCCACAGGCACTGACTCTCACTGGGGTACACTTCCACAGGCACTGACTCTCACTGGGGTACACTTACACAGGCACTGACTCTGTATGGCTAAAACTTCCAAAGGCACTGACTCTCACTGGGGTACCCTTCCACAGGTACTGACTCTGAATGGGGTGCACTTCCAAAGGCACTGAATCTGAATGGCGTAAACATCCACAGGTACTGACTCTGAATGGGGTAAACCTCCAGAGGCAATGACTCTCACTGGGGTACATTTCCACAGTGACTGACTCTCACTGGGGTACATTTCCACAGGCACTGACTCTCACTGGGGTACTTTTCCATAGGCACTGACTCTCACTTGGGTACACTTCTACAGGCACTGACTCTCACTGGGGTACATTTCCACAGGCACTCACTCTCACTGGGGTACATTTCCACAGGCACTGACTCTCACTGGGGTACACTTCTACAGGCACTGACTCTCACTTGGGTACACTTCTGCATGCACTGACTCTCACTGGGGTACATTTCCACAGGCACTGACTCTCACTTGGGTACACTTCTATAGGCACTAAATCTGAATGGTGTAAACTTGCACAGGCACTGACTCTGAATGGGGTAAACTTCCACAGGCACTGACTCTCACTGGGGTACACTTCCACAGGCACTGACTCTCACTGGGGTAAAATTCAACCGGCACTGACTCTAACTGGGGTACACTTCGACAGTCACTGAATCTGAATGTGGTAAACTTCTACAGGTACTGAATCTCAATGGGGTAAACTTCCACAGGCACTGACTTTCACTGGGGTACATTTCCACAGGCACTGACTCTCACTGGGGTATACTTACACAGGCACTGACTCGGAATGGGGAAAACTTCCAAAGGCACTGACTCTCACTGGGGTACACTTCCACAGGCACTGACTCTGAATGGGGTAAACTTCCACAGGCACTGACTCTGAATGGGGTTAACTTCTACAGGCTCTGAATCTGAATGGGATAAACTTCTACAGGTACTGTATCTGAATGGGGTAAACTTCCACAGGCACTGAATCTCACTGGGGTACACTTACACAGGCACTGACTCTGAATGTGGTAAACTTCCACAGGCACTGACTCTCACTGGGGTACACTACCACAGGCACTGAATCTGAATGGGGTAAACTTCCACAGGCACTGTCTATGAATTGGGTAAACATCCACAGGTACTGACTCTGAATGGGGAAATCTTCCACAGGCATTGACTCTCACTGTGGTGCACTTCCACAGGAATTGACTCTCATTGGGGTACATTTCCACAGGCACTGACTCTCACTTGGGTACACTTCCACAGGCACAGACTCACACTGGGGTACACTTCCACATGCACTGAATCTGAATGGGGTAAACTTCCACAGGCATTGACTCTCACTGGGGTACACTTCCACATGCACTCAATGTGAATGGTGTAAATTCCACAGCCACTGACTCTCACTGGGGTACACTTCCACAGGCACTGAAACTGAATGGGGTAAACTTCACGAGGAACTGACACTGAATGGGGTAAACTTCCACAGGCACTGACTCTGAATTGGTTACAGTTCCACAGGCAATGACTCTCAGTGTGGTACACTTCGACAGGCACTGACTCTCACTGGGGTACACTTCCACAGGCGCTGACACTGAATGGGGTAAACCTCCACAGGCACTGACTCTCACTGGAGTGCTCTTCCACAGGCACTGACTCTGAATGGGGTAAACCTCCACAGGCACTGACTCTCACTGGGGTACACTTCCACAGGCACTGACTCTGAATGGGGTAAACTTCCACAGGCAATGCCTCTCAGTGGGGTACAATTCGACAGGCACTGACACTGACTGGGGTAAACTTCCACAGGCACTGACTCTCACTGGAGTACACTTCCACAGGCACTGACTCTCACTGGAGTACACTTCCACAGGCACTGACTCTCACTGGGGGACACTTCCACAGGCACTGACTCTCTCTGGGGTACACTCCCACACACACTGACTCAGAATGGTGTAAACTTCCACAGGCACTGACAATGAATGGGGTAAACTTCCACAGGCACTGACTCTGAATGGGGTAAACTTCCACAGGCACTGACTCTGACTGGGGTACACCTCCACAGGCACAGACTCACACTGGGGTACACTTCCAAATGCACTGAATCTGAATGGGGTAAACTTCCACAGGCATTGACTCTCACTGGGGTACATACCACATGCACTCAATATGAATGGGGTAAATTCCACAGCCACTGACTCTCTCTGGGGTACATTTCCACAGGCACAGACTCTCACTTGGGTACACTTCCACAGGCACAGACTCACACTGGGGTACACTTCCACATGCACTGAATCTGAATGGGGTAAACTTCCACAGGCATTGACTCTCACTGGGGTACACTTCCACATGCACTCAATATGAATGGGGTAAATTCCACAGCCACTGACTCTCACTGGGGTACACTTCCACAGGCACTGAATCTGAATGGGGTAAACTTCCCGAGGAACTGACTCTGAATGGGGTAAACTTCCACAGGCACTGACTCTGAATTGGTTACAGTTCCACAGGCAATGACTCTCAGTGGGGTACACTTCGACAGGCAATGACTTACACTGGGGTACACTTCCACAGGCACTGACACTGAATGGGGTAAACCTCCACCGGCACTGACTCTCACTGGAGTGCTCTTCCACAGGCACTGACTCTCAGTGGGGTACACTTCGACAGGCACTGACTCTCACTGGGGTACACTTCCACAGGCACTGACACTGAATGGGGTAAACCTCCACAGGCACTGACTCTCACTGGGGTGCTCTTCCACAGGCACTGACTCTGAATGGGGTAAACCTCCACAGGCACTGACTCTCACTGGGGCACACTTCCACAGGCACTGACTCTGAATGGGGTAAACTTCCACAAGCAATGACTGTCAGTGGGGTACAATTCGACAGGCACTGACACTGACTGGGGTAAACTTCCACACCCACTGACTCTCACTGGGGTGCACTTCCACAGGCACTGACTCTCACTGGGTTACACTTCCAAAGGCACTGACTCTGAATGGGGTAAACTTCCACAGGCACTGTCTCTCACTGGGGGACACTTCCACAAGCACTGACTCTCACTGGGGTACACTTCCACAGGCACTGACTCTAACTTGGGTACACTTCCACAGGCACAGACTCTCACTGGGGTAAACTTCCACATGCACTGACTCTGAATGGGGTAAACTTCCACAGGCACTGACTCTGACTGGGGTACACTTCCACAGGCAATGACTCTCACTGGGGTACACTTCCACAGGCACTGACTCTGAATGGGTTAAACTTGCACAGGCCCTGACTCTCACTGGGGTACACTTCTTCAGGCACTGACTCTCACTGGGGTACATTTCCACAGGCACTGACTCTCATTGGGGTACATTTCCACAGGCACTGACACTCACTTGGGTGCACTTCTGCAGCCGCTGACACTCAATGTTGTACATTTCCACATGCACTGACCCTGAGTGGGGTACACTTCTATAGGCACTGAATCTGAGTGGTGTAAACTTCTTGAGGTACTGAATCTGAATGGGGTAAAATTGCACAGGCACTGACTCTGAAAGGGGTAAACCTCCACAGGCACTGACGCACACTGGGGTACACTTCCACAGGCACTGACTCTCACTGGGGTACATTTAAACAAGCACTGACTCTGAATGGGGTAAACTTCCACAGGCACTGACTCTAACTGGGGTACACTTCGACAGGCACTGAATCTGAATGTGGTAAACTTCTACAGGTACTGAATCTGAATGGGGTAAACTTCCACAGGCAATGACTTTCACTGGGGTACATTTCCACAGGCACTGACTCCGAATGGGTTAAACTTCCACAGGCACTGACTCTCACTTGGGTACACCTCCACAGGCACTGACTCTCACTGGGGTAAACTTCCACAGGCACTGAATCGGAATGGGGAAAACTTCCAAAGGCACTGACTCTCACGGGCGTACACTTCCACAGGCACTGACTCTGAATGGGGTAAACTTCCACAGGCACTGACTCTGAATGGGGTTAACTTCTACAGGCTCTGAATCTGAATGGGGTAAGCTTCTGCAGGTACTGAATCTGAATGGGGTAAACTTCCAAAGGCACTGAATCTCACTGGGGTACACTTCCAGAGGCACTGACTCTCACTGGGGTACACTTCCAGAGGCACTGACTCTCACTGGGGTACATTTTCACAGGCACTGACTCTCACTGGGGTGCATTTCCACAGGCACTGACTCTCACTTGGGTACACTTCTACAGGCACTGACTCTCACTGGCGTACATTTCCACAGGCACTGACTCTGAATGTGGTAAACTTCCACAGGTATTGACTCTCACAGGAGTACACTTCCACAGGCACTGAATCTGAATGGCGTACACTTCCACAGGCACTGACTCTCACTGGGGAACATTTCCACAGGCACTGAATCTGAATGGGGTAAACTTCCACAGGCACTGACTCTCACTGGGGTACACTTCCACAGGCACTGATTCTGAATGGGGTAAACTTCCACAGGCATTTACTCTCACTGGGGTACACTTCCACAGGCACTGAATCTGAATGGGGTAAAGTTAAACAGGCACTGACTCTGAGTTGGTTACAGTTCCACAGGCAATGACTCTCAGTGGGGTACACTTCGACAGGCACCGACTCTGACTGTGTAAACTTCCACAGGCACTGACACACAATTGGGTACACTTCCACAGGCACTGACTCTGAATGGGGTAAACTTCCACAGGCAATGACTCTCACTGGAATACACTTCCACAGGCACTGACTCTGAATGGGGCAAATTTCTACAGGCACTGACTCTCACTTGGGTACACTTCTACAGGCACTGACTCTCACTTGGGTCCACTTCTAAAGGCACTGACTCTCACTGGGGTACATTTCCACAGGCACTGACTCTGAATGGGGTAAACTTCCACAGGCACTGACTCTGAATGGGGTACTCTTCCACAGGCACTGACTCTGAATGGGGTAATCATCTACAGGCACTGAGTATGAATGGGGCAAACTTCTACAGTTACTGAATCTGAGTGGGGTAAACTTCCACAGGCACTGACTCTCACTGGGGTACACTTCCACAGGCACTGACCCTCACTGGGGTACACTTACACAGGCACTGACTCTGTATGGGGTAAACTTCCAAAGGCACTGACTCTCACTGGGCTACCCTTCCACAGGTACTGACTCTGAATGGGGTAAACTTCCAAAGGCACTGATTCTGAATGGGGTAAACTTCAAAAGGCACTGCATCTGAATGGGGTAAACTTCGACAGGTACTGAATCTGAATGGGGTAAACTTCCACAGGCACTGACTCTCACTGGGGGACACTTCCACAGGCACTGAATCTGAATGGGGTAAACTTCCACAGGCACTGACTCTGAATGGGGTAAACTTCCACAGGCACTGAATCTGAATGGGGTAAACGTCCACAGGCACTGACTCTCACTGGGGTACACTTCCACAGACTCTGAAACTGAATGGGGTAGTCTTCCACAGGCACTGACTCTCAATGGCGTAAACTTCCAGAGGCAATGACTCTCACTGGGTTACTCTTCCACAGGCACTGAATCTCACTGGGGGACACTTCCACAGGCACTGACTCTGAATGGGGTAAACTTCCACAGGCACTTACCCTCACTGGGATGCACTTCGACAGGCAATGACACTGAATTTGGTCAACTTCCACAGACAAAGACTCTCTTTGGTGCACACTTCCACATGCACTGACTCTGAATGGGGTAAACATCCACAGGCATTGACTCTCACTGGGGTACACTTCCACTGGCACTGAATCCGAATGGGGTAAACCTCCACAGGCACTTACTCTCACTGGGGTACACTTCCACAGGCACTGAATCTGAATGGGGCAAACTTCCCCAGGCACTGACTTTGAATGTGTAAACTTCCACAGCAACTGACTCTGAATTGGTTACAGTTCCACAGGCAATAACTCTCTGTGGGGTACACTTCGACAGGCCCTGACTCTGACTGGGGTATACTTCCACAGGCACTGTCTCTCACTGGGGTGCAGTCCCACAGGCTCTAGCTGTCACTTGGATACCGTTCCCTAGGCACTGACTCGAACTGGGGTACACTTCTACAGGCACTGACTCTCACTTGATTAAACTTCCACAGGCAATGACTATCACTGGGGTGCACTTCAACAGGCAATGACTCTGAATGGGGTAAACTTCCACAGGCACTGACTCTGAATGGGGTACACTTCAACAGGCACTGAATCTGAATGGCGTAAACATCCACAGGTACTGACACTGAATGGGGTAAACTTCCAGAGGCAATGACTCTCACCGGGGTACACTTCCACAGGCACTGACTCTCACTGGGGTACACTTCCACAGGCACTGACTTAGAATGGTGTAAACATCCACAGGCACTGACCCTCACTTGGGTGCACTTCCACAGGCACTGACTCTGAATGGGGTAAACTTCCACAGGCACTGACTGTCACTGGGGTACACTTCCACAGACACTGACTCTGAATGGGGAAAACTTCCACAGGCAATGACTCTCACTGGAAGACACTTCCACAGGCACTGACTCTGAATGGGGCAAATTTCTACTGGCACTGACTCTCTCTGAGGAACAGTTCCATAGGCACTGACTCTCACTTGGGTAAATTTCCACAGGCACTGACTCTCACTTGTGTACACTTCTGCAGGCACTGACTCTCACTTGGGTACACTTCTAAAGGCACTGACTCTCACTGGGGTACATTTCCACAGGCACTGACTCTGAATGGGGTAAACCTCCACAGGCACTGACTCTGAATGGGGCACTCTTCCACAGGCACTGACTCTGAATGGGGTAATCGTCTACAGGCACTGAGTATGAATGGGGTAAACTTCTACAGTTACTGAATCTGAATGGGGTAAACTTCCACAGGCACTGACTCTCACTGGGGTACACTTCCACAGGCACTGACCCTCACTGGGGTACACTTACACAGGCACTGACTCTGTATGGGGTAAACTTCCAAAAGCACTGACTCTCACTGGGCTACCCTTCCACAGGCACTGACTCTGAATGGGGTAAACTTCAACAGGCACTGCATCTGAATGGGGTAAACTTCTACAGGTACTGAATCTGAATTGGGTAAAACTCCGCAGGCAATGACTCTGAATGGGGTAAACTTCCACAGGCACTGAATCTGAATGGGGTAAACTTCCACAGGCACTGATTCTGAATGGCGTAAACTTCTGGAGGCAATGACTCTCACTGGGGTAAACGTCCACAGGCACTGACACTGAATGGCGTAAACTTCCAGAGGCAATGACTCTCACTGGGTTACTCTTCCACAGGCACTGAATCTCACTGGGGGACACTTCCACAGGCACTGACTCTGAATGGGGTAAACATCCACAGGCACTGACCCTCACTGGGATGCACTTTGACAGGCAATGACTCTGAATGGGGTCAACTTCCACAGGCAAAGACTCTCACTGGTGCACACTTCCACTGGCACTGAATCCGAATGGGGTACACTTCCACAGGCACTTACTCTCACTGGGGTACACTTCCACAGGCACTGAATCTGAATGGGGTAAACTTCCCCAGGCACTGACTCTGAATGTGCAAACTTCCACAGGCACTGACTCTGAATTGATTACAGTTCCACAGGCAATAACTCTCAGTGGGGTACACTTCGACAGGCCCTGACTCTGACTGGGGTACACTTCCAAAGGCACTGTCTCTCACTGGGGTGCAGTCCCACAGGCTCTAGCTGTCACTTGGGTACCGTTCCCTAGGCACTGACTCGAACTGGAGTACACTTCTACAGGCACTGACTCTCACTTGATTAAACTTCCACAGGCACTGACTGTCACTGGGGTGCACTTCAACAGGCACTGACTCTGAATGGCGTAAACATCCACAGGTACTGACACTGAATGGGGTAAACTTCCAGAGGCAATGACTCTCACCGGGGGACACTTCCACAGGCACTGACTCTCACTGGGGTACACTTCCACAGGCACTGACTCTGAATGGGGTAAACATCTACAGGCACTGACCCTCACCTGTGTGCACTGCCACAGGCACTGACTCTGAATGGGGTAAACTTCCACAGGCACTGACTGTCACTGGGGTACACTTCCACAGAGATTGACTCTGAATGGGGTAAACTTCCACAGGCACTGAATCTGAGTGGGGTAAACTTCCACAGGCACTGACTCTCACTTGGGTACACTTCTTCAGGCACTGACTCTCACTGGGGTACATTTCCACAGGCAGTGACTCTCACTGGGGTACATTTCCATTGGCACTGACTCTCACTTGCGTACGCTTCTACAGGTACTGAATCTGAATGGGGTAAACGTCTACAGGCACTGACTCTCACTGGGGTACAGTTCCACAGGCACTGACTCCGCATGGGGTAAACTTCCAAAGGCACTGACTCTCACTGTGGTACACTTCCACAGGCACTGACTCTGAATGGGATAAACTTCCACAGGCACTGACTCTCACTGGGGTACACTTCTAAAGGCACTGACTCTCACTGGGGTACATTTCCACAGGCACTGACTCTGAATGGGGTAAACCTCCACAGGCACTGACTCTGAATGGGGCACTCTTCCACAGGCACTGACTCTGAATGGGGTAATCGTCTACAGGCACTGAGTATGAATGGGGTAAACTTCTACAGTTACTGAATCTGAATGGGGTAAACTTCCACAGGCACTGACTCTCACTGGGGTACACTTCCACAGGCACTGACCCTCACTGGGGTACACTTACACAGGCACTGACTCTGTATGGGGTAAACTTCCAAAAGCACTGACTCTCACTGGGCTACCCTTCCACAGGCACTGACTCTGAATGGGGTAAACTTCAACAGGCACTGCATCTGAATGGGGTAAACTTCTACAGGTACTGAATCTGAATGGGGTAAAACTCCGCAGGCAATGACTCTGAATGGGGTAAACTTCCACAGGCACTGAATCTGAATGGGGTAAACTTCCACAGGCACTGATTCTGAATGGCGTAAACTTCTGGAGGCAATGACTCTCACTGGGGTAAACGTCCACAGGCACTGACTCTGAATGGCGTAAACTTCCAGAGGCAATGACTCTCACTGGGTTACTCTTCCACAGGCACTGAATCTCACTGGGGGACACTTCCACAGGCACTGACTCTGAATGGGGTAAACATCCACAGGCACTGACCCTCACTGGGATGCACTTTGACAGGCAATGACTCTGAATGGGGTCAACTTCCACAGGCAAAGACTCTCACTGGTGCACACTTCCACTGGCACTGAATCCGAATGGGGTACACTTCCACAGGCACTTACTCTCACTGGGGTACACTTCCACAGGCACTGAATCTGAATGGGGTAAACTTCCCCAGGCACTGACTCTGAATGTGCAAACTTGCACAGGCACTGACTCTTAATTGATTACAGTTCCACAGGCAATAACTCTCAGTGGGGTACACTTCGACAGGCCCTGACTCTGACTGGGGTACACTTCCAAAGGCACTGTCTCTCACTGGGGTGCAGTCCCACAGGCTCTAGCTGTCACTTGGGTACCGTTCCCTAGGCACTGACTCGAACTGGAGTACACTTCTACAGGCACTGACTCTCACTTAATTAAACTTCCACAGGCACTGACTGTCACTGGGGTGCACTTCAACAGGCACTGACTCTGAATGGGGTAAACTTCCACAGGCACTGACTCTGAATGGGGTACACTTCAACAGGCACAGAATCTGAATGGCGTAAACAGCCACAGGTACTGACACTGAATGGGGTAAACTTCCAGAGGCAATGACTCTCACCGGGGGACACTTCCACAGGCACTGACTCTCACTGGGGTACACTTCCACAGGCACTGACTCTGAATGGGGTAAACATCTACAGGCACTGACCCTCACCTGTGTGCACTGCCACAGGCACTGACTCTGAATGGGGTAAACTTCCACAGGCACTGACTGTCACTGGGGTACACTTCCACAGACACTGACTCTGAATGGGGTAAACTTCCACAGGCACTGAATCTGAGTGGGGTAAACTTCCACAGGCACTGACTCTCACTTGGGTACACTTCTTCAGGCACTGACTCTCACTGGGGTACATTTCCACAGGCAGTGACTCTCACTGGGGTACATTTCCATTGGCACTGACTCTCACTTGCGTACACTTCTACAGGTACTGAATCTGAATGGGGTAAACGTCTACAGGCACTGACTCTCACTGGGGTACAGTTCCACAGGCACTGACTCCGCATGGGGTAAACTTCCAAAGGCACTGACTCTCACTGTGGTACACTTCCACAGGCACTGACTCTGAATGGGATAAACTTCCACAGGCACTGACTCTCACTGGGGTACACTTCCACAGGCACTGTCGCTGACTGGGGGACACTTCCACAGGCACTGACTCTGAATGGGGTAAACTTCCACAGGCCCTGACTCTGAATGGTGTAAACTTCCACAGGCACAGACTCTCACTGGGGTACACTTCCACAGGCACTGACTCTGAATGGGGTAAATTCCTCAGGCACTGACTCTCACTGGGATCACTTCCACAGGCACTGAATCTGAATGGGGTAAACTTCCACTGGCACTGACTCTCACTGGGGTGCACTTCAACAGGCACTGTCTCTGAATGGGGTAAACCTCCACAGGCAATGACTCTGAATGGGGGACCCTTCATCAGGCACTGAATCTGAATGGCGTAAACATCCACAGGTACTGACACTGAATGGGGTAAACTTCCAGAGGCAATGACTCTCACCGGGGTACACTTCCACAGGCACTGACTCTCACTGGGGTACACTTCCACAGGCACTGACTTAGAATGGGGGAAACATCCACAGGCACAGATCCTCACTTGGGAGCACTTCCACAGGCACTGACTCTGAATGGGGTATACTTCCACAGGCACTGACTGTCACTGGGGTACACTTCCACAGACACTGACTCTGAATGTGTTAAACTTCCACAGGCACTGAATCTGAATGGGGGAAACTTCCACAGGCACTGACTCTCACTTCGGTACACTTCTTCAGGCACTGACTCTCACTGGGGTACATTTCCACAGGCACTGACTCTCACTGGGGTACATTTCCATTGGCACTGACTCTCACTTGGGTACACTTCTACAGGCACTGAATCTGAATGGGATAAACTTCCACAGGCACTGACTCTCACTTGGGTACACTTCTTCAGGCACTGACTCTCACTGGGGTACATTTCCACAGGCACTGACTCTCACTGGGGTACATTTCCATTGGCACTGACTCTCACTTGGGTACACTTCTTCAGGCACTGACTCTCACTGGGGCACATTTCCACAGGCACTGACTCTCACTGGGGTACATTTCCATTGGCACTGACTCACACTGGGGTACACTTCTACAGGTACAGACTCTCACTGGGCTACACCTTTAGAGGCACTGACTCTCTCTGGGTTAAAATTCCACCCACACTGACTCGCACTGGGGTGCAGTCCCACAGGCTCTAACTATCACTTGGGTACCGTTCCCTCGGCAATGACTCGAACTAGGGCAAATTTCTACTGGCACTGTCTCTCTCTGAGGTACAGTTCCACAGGCACTGACTCTCACTTGGGTACACTTCTACAGCAACTGACTCTCAATTGGGTACACTTCTATAGGCACTGACTCTCACATGGGTACATTTCCACAGGCACTGACTCTCAATTGGGTATACTTCTACAGGCACTGACACTCACTGGGGTACATTTCCACAGGCACTGACTCTCACTGGGGTACATTTCCACAGGCACTGACACTCACTGGGGTACACTTATTCAGGCACGGAATCTGAATGGTGTAAACTTCTACAGGTGCTGAATCTGAATGGGGTAAACTTCCACAGGCACTGACTCGGACTGGGTACACTTCCACAGGCAATGACTCTCACTGGGGTACACTTCCACAGGCACTGACTCTGAATGGGTTAAACTTGCACAGGCACTGACTCTCACTGGGGTACACTTCGACAGGCACTGAATCTGAATGTGTAAACCTCTACAGGTGCTGAATCTGAATGGGGTAAACTTCCACAGGCATTGCCTCTGACTGGGGTACACTTCCACAGGCACTGACTCTGAATGGGGTAAACTTCCACAGGCACTGACTCTCACTGAGGTACAATTCCACAGGTACTGACTCTGAATGGGGTAAACTTCCACACGCACTGACTCTGATTGGGGTACACTTCCACATGCACTGACTCTCACTGGGGTACACTTCCACAGGCACTGACTCTGAATGGGGTAAACTTCCACAGGCACTGACACTGAATGGGGTAAACTTCGACAGGCACTGAAACTGAATGTCTTAAACTTCTGCAGGGACTGAATCTGAATGGGGTAAACTTCCAAAGGCACTGACTCTCACTTGGGTACACTTCCACAGGCACTGACTCTGAATGGGGTAAACATCCACAGGTACTGAATCTGAATGGGGTAAACTTCCACAGGCAATGACTCAAACTGGGGGACACTTCCACAGGCACTGACTCTGAATGGGGGAAACTTCCACAGTCACTGACTCTCACTGGGGTGCAATTCCACAGACACTGACTCTGAATGGGGTAAAGATCCACAGGCATTGACTCTGAATGGGGTACACTTCTACAGGCATTGACTCTCACTGGGGTACATTTCCACAGTGACTGACTCTCACTGGGGTACATTTCCACAGGCACTGAGTCTCACTGGGGTACATTTCCACAGGCACTGACTCTCACTTGGGTACACTTCTACAGGCACTGACTCTCACTGGGGTACATTTCCACAGGCACTGACTCTCACTGGGGTACATTTCCACAGGCACTGACTCTCACTGGGGTACACTTCTACAGGCACTGACTCTCACTTGAGTACACTTCTGCAGGCACTGACTCTCACTGGGGTACATTTCCACAGGCACTGACTCTCACTTGGGTACACTTCTATATGCACTAAATCTGAATGGTGTAAACTTGCACAGGCACTGACTCTGAATGGGGTTAACTTCCACAGGCACTGACTCTCACTGGGGTACACTTCCACAGGCACTGACTCTCACTGGGGTACATTTACACATGCACTGACTCTGAATGGGGTAAACTTCCAAAGGCACTGACTCTAACTGGGGTACACTTCGACAGGCACTGAATCTGAATGTGGTACACCTCTGCAGGTACTGAATCTGAATGGGGTACACTTCCACAGGCACTGACTCTGAATGGGGTAAACTTCCACAGGCACTGACTCTCACTGGGGTACACTTCCAGAGGCAACGACTCTCACTGGGGTACACTTCCACAGGCACTGTCGCTGACTGGGGGACACTTCCACAGGCACTGACTCTGAATGGGGTAAACTTCCACAGGCCCTGACTCTGAATGGTGTAAACTTCCACAGGCACAGACTCTCACTGGGGTACACTTCCACAGGCACTGACTCTGAATGGGGTAAATTCCTCAGGCACTGACTCTCACTGGGATCACTTCCACAGGCACTGAATCTGAATGGGGTAAACTTCCACTGGCACTGACTCTCACTGGGGTGCACTTCAAAAGGCACTGTCTCTGAATGGGGTAAACCTCCACAGGCAATGACTCCGAATGGGGGACCCTTCATCAGGCACTGAATCTGAATGGCGTAAACATCCACAGGTACTGACACTGAATGGGGTAAACTTCCAGAGGCAATGACTCTCACCGGGGTACACTTCCACAGGCACTGACTCTCACTGGGGTACACTTCCACAGGCACTGACTTAGAATGGGGTAAACATCCACAGGCACAGATCCTCACTTGGGAGCACTTCCACAGGCACTGACTCTGAATGGGGTAAACTTCCACAGGCACTGACTGTCACTGGGGTACACTTCCACAGACACTGACTCTGAATGTGTTAAACTTCCACAGGCACTGAATCTGAATGGGGGAAACTTCCACAGGCACTGACTCTCACTTCGGTACACTTCTTCAGGCACTGACTCTCACTGGGGTACATTTCCACAGGCACTGACTCTCACTGGGGTACATTTCCATTGGCACTGACTCTCACTTGGGTACACTTCTTCAGGCACTGACTCTCACTGGGGCACATTTCCACAGGCACTGACTCTCACTGGGGTACATTTCCATTGGCACTGACTCACACTGGGGTACACTTCTACAGGTACAGACTCTCACTGGGCTACACCTTTAGAGGCACTGACTCTCTCTGGGTTAAAATTCCACCTACACTGACTCGCACTGGGGTGCAGTCCCACAGGCTCTAACTATCACTTGGGTACCGTTCCCTCGGCAATGACTCGAACTAGGGCAAATTTCGACTGGCACTGTCTCTCTCTGAGGTACAGTTCCACAGGCACTGACTCTCACTTGGGTACACTTCTACAGCAACTGACTCTCACTTGGGTACACTTCTATACGCACTGACTCTCACATGGGTACATTTCCACAGGCACTGACTCTCAATTGGGTATACTTCTACAGGCACTGGCACTCACTGGGGTACATTTCCACAGGCACTGACTCTCACTGGGGTACATTTCCACATGCACTGACACTCACTGGGGTACACTTATTCAGGCACTGAATCTGAATGGTGTAAACTTCTACAGGTACTGAATCTGAATGAGGTAAACTTCCACAGGCACTGACTCTGACTGGGTACACTTCCACAGGCAATGACTCTCACTGGGGTACACTTCCACAGGCACTGACTCTGAATGGGTTAAACTTGCACAGGCACTGACTCTCACTGGGGTACACTTCGACAGGCACTGAATCTGAATGTGCACACCTCTACAGGTGCTGAATCTGAATGGGGTAAACTTCCACAGGCATTGCCTCTGACTGGGGTACACTTCCACAGGCACTGACTCTGAATGGGGTAAACTTCCACAGGCACTGACTCTCACTGAGGTACAATTCCACAGGTACTGACTCTGAATGGGGTAAACTTCCACACGCACTGACTCTGATTGGGGTACACTTCCACATGCACTGAATCTAAATGGGGTAAACATCCACAGGCAATGACTCTCAGTGGGGTACTCTTCGATAGGCACTGACACTTCCTGGGGGAAACTTCCAAAGGCAATGACTCTGAATGGGGTAAACTTCCACAGGCACTGACTCTCACTTGGGTACACTTCCAAAGGCACTGACTCTCACTGGGGTACACTTCCACAGGCACTGACTCTGAATGGGGTAAACTTCCACAGGCACTGACACTGAATGGGGTAAACTTCGACAGGCACTGAAACTGAATGTCTTAAACTTCTGCAGGGAATGAATCTGAATGGGGTAAACTTCCAAAGGCACTGACTCTCACTTGGGTACACTTCCACAGGCACTGACTCTGAATGGGGTAAACTTCCACAGGTACTGAATCTGAATGGGGTAAACTTCCACAGGCAATGACTCAAACTGGGGGACACTTCCACAGGCACTGACTCTGAATGGGGTAAACTTCCACAGTCACTGACTCTCACTGGGGTGCAATTCCACAGACACTGACTCTGAATGGGGTAAAGATCCACAGGCATTGACTCTGAATGGGGTACACTTCTACAGGCATTGACTCTCACTGGGGTACATTTCCACAGTGACTGACTCTCACTGGGGTACATTTCCACAGGCACTGACTCTCACTGGGGTACATTTCCACAGGCACTGACTCTCACTTGGGTACACTTCTACAGGCACTGACTCTCACTGGGGTACATTTCCACAGGCACTGACTCTCACTGGGGTACATTTCCACAGGCACTGACTCTCACTTGGGTACACTTCTACAGGCACTGACTCTCACTTGGGTACACTTCTGCAGGCACTGACTCTCACTGGGGTACATTTCCACAGGCACTGACTCTCACTTGGGTACACTTCTATAGGCACTAAATCTGAATGGTGTAAACTTGTAGAGGTACTGAATCTGAATGGGGTAAACTTGCACAGGCACGGACTCTGAATGGGGTAAACTTCCACAGGCACTGACTCTCACTGGGGTACACTTCCACAGGCACTGACTCTCACTGGGGTACATTTACACATGCACTGACTCTGAATGGGGTAAACTTCCAAAGGCACTGACTCTAACTGGGGTACACTTCGACAGGCACTGAATCTGAATGTGGTACACCTCTGCAGGTACTGAATCTGAATGGGGTAAACTTCGAGAGGCACTGACTTTCACTGGGGTACATTTCCACAGGCACTGACTCTGAATGGGTTAAACTTCCACAGGCACAGACTCTCACTGGGGTACACATCCACAGGCACTGACTCTCACTGGGGTACACTTCCACAGGCACTGTCTCTGAATGGGGTAAACTTCGACAGGCTCTGACTCTGAATGGGGTTAACTTCTACAGGCTCTGAATCTGAATGGGGTAAACTTCTACAGGTACTGAATCTGTATGGGGTAAACTTCCACAGACACTGAATCTCACTGGGGTACACTTACACAGGCACTGCCTCTGAATGGGGTAAACTTCCACAGGCACTGACTCTCACTGGGGTACACTTCCACAGGCACTGAATCTGAATGGGGTAAACTTCCACAGGCACTGACTGTGAATGGGGTAAACATCCACAGGTACTGACTCTGAATGGGGAAATCTTCCAGAGGCAATGACTCTAACTGGGGTACACTCCCACAGGCACTGACTCTCACAGGGGGACTCTTCCACAGCCACTGACTCTGAATGGTGTACACTTCCACAGGCATTGACCCTCACTTGGGTGCACTTTCACAGGTACTGAATCTCACTGGGGTACACTTCCAGAGGCACTGACTCTGAATGGGGTAAACTTCCACAGGCACTGACTCTCACTGGGGTACACTTCCATAGGCACTGACTCTCACTGGGGTACATTTTCACAGGCACTGACTCTCACTGGGGTGCATTTCCACAGGCACTGACTCTCACTTGGGTACACTTCTCCAGGCACTGACTCTCACTGGCGCACATTTCCACAGGCAAAGACTCTGAGTGAGGTACACTTCCATAGGCAGTGACTCCTAATGGTGAGCGGCTTCCCAGCCACTGAATCTCACTGGGGTACACTTCTACAGGCACTGACTCTCACAGGGGTACATTTCCACAGGCACTGACTCTGAATGTGGTAAACTTCCACAGGCATTGACTCTCACAGGAGTACACTTCCACAGGCACTGAATCTGGATGGCGTAAACTTCCACAGGCACTGACTCTCACTGGGGTACACTTCCACAGGCACCGAATCTGAATGTGGTATACTTCCACAGGCACTGACTCTCACAGCAGTACACTTCCACAGGTACTGATTCTGAATGGGGTAAACTTCCACAGGCATTTACTCTCACTGTGGTACACTTCCACAGGCACTGAATCTGAATGTGGTAAGTTCCACAGGCACTGACTCTGAATTGGTTACAGTTCCAGAGGCACTGACTCTGAATGGGGCAAATTTCTACTGGCACTGACTCTCTCTGAGGAACAGTTCCACAGGCACTGACTCTCACATGGGTAAATTTCCACTGGCACTGACTTTCACTGGGGGACACTTACACAGGCACTGACTCTGAGTGGGGTAAACTTCCAAAGGCACTGACTCTCACTGGGGTACACTTCCACAGGCACTGACTCTGAATGGGGTTAACTTCTACTGTCTCTGAATCTGAATGGGGTACATTTCCACAGGCACTGAATCTGAATGGGGTAAACTTCGACAGGTACTGGATCTGAATGGGGTAAATTTGTACAGGCACTGAATCTGAATGGTGTAAACTTCTACAGGAACTGAATCTGAATGGGGTAAACCTCCACAGGCACTGACTCTGAATGGGGTAAACTTCCACAGTAACTGTCTCTCACTGGAGTGCACTTCCACAGGCAATGACTCTCACTGGGGTAGAATTCCACAGGCACTGACTCTGAATGGGTTAAACTTCCAAAGGCACTGACTGTCACTGGGGTACACTTCCACAGACACTGACTCTGAATGGGGTAAACTTCCACAGGCACTGAATCTGAGTGGGGTAAACTTCCACAGGCACTGACTCTCACTTGGGTACACTTCTTCAGGCACTGACTCTCACTGGGGTACATTTCCACAGGCACTGACTCTCACTGGGGTACATTTCCATTGGCACTGACTCTCACTTGCGTACACTTCTACAGGTACTGAATCTGAATTGGGAAAACGTCTACAGGCACTGACTCTCACTGGGGTACAGTTCCACAGGCACTGACTCCGAATGGGGTAAACTTCCAAAGGCACTGACTCTCACTGGGGTACACTTCCACAGGCACTGACTCTGAATGGGGTAAACTTCCACAGGCACTGACTCTCACTGGGGTACACTTCCAGAGGCAACGACTCTCACTGGGGTACACTTCCACAGGCACTGTCGCTCACTGGGGGACACTTCCACAGGCACTGACTCTGAATGGGGTAAACTTCGACATGCCCTGACTCTGAATGGTGTAAATAAACTTCCACAGGCACAGACTCTCACTGGGGTACACTTCCACAGGCACTGACTCTGAATGGGGTAAATTCCTCAGGCACTGACTCTCACTGGGATCACTTCCACAGGCACTGAATCTGAATGGGGTAAACTTCCACTGGCACTGACTCTCACTGGGGTGCACTTCAACAGGCACTGTCTCTGAACGGGGTAAACTTCCACAGGCACTGACTCTGAATGGGGTAAACTTCCACAGGCACTGACACTGAATGGGGTAAACTTCGACAGGCACTGAAACTAAATGTCTTAAACCTCTACAGGGACTGAATCTGAATGGGGTAGACTTGCAAAGGCACTGACTCTCACTGGGGTACACTTCCACAGGCACTGACTCTGAATGGGGTAAACTTCCACAGGCACTGACTCTGAATGGGGTAAACTTCGAAAGGCACTGTCTCTGAATGGGGGAAATTCCACAGGCACTGACTCTCACTGGGATCACTTCCACAGGCACTGAATCTGAATGCGGTAAACTTCTACAGGTACTGAATCTGAATGGGGTAAACTTCCACAGGCAATGACTCACACTGGGGGACACTTCCACAGGCACTGACTCTCACTGGGGTACACTTCCAGAGGCAACGGCTCTCACTGGTGTACACTTCCACAGGCACTGTCGCTCACTGGGGTACACTTCCACAGGCACTGACTCTGAATGGGGTAAACTTCCACATGCCCTGACTCTGAATGGTGTAAATAAACTTCCACAGGCACAGACTCTCACTGGGGTACACTTCCACAGGCACTGACTCTCACTGGGATCACTTCCACAGGCACTGAATCTGAATGGGGTAAACTTCCACTGGCACTGACTCTCACTGGGGTGCACTTCAACAGGCACTGTCTCTGAACGGGGTAAACTTCCACAGGCACTGACTCTGAATGGGGGACCCTTCATCAGGCACTGAATCTGAATGGCATAAACATCCACAGGTACTGACACTGAATGGGGTAAACTTCCAGAGGCAATGACTCTCACTGGGGTACACTTCCACAGGCACTGACTCTCACTGGGGTACACTTCCACAGGCACTGACATAGAATGGGGTAAGCATCCACAGGCACAGACCCTCACTTGGGAGCATTTCCACAGGCACTGACTCTGAATGGGGTAAACTTCCACAGGCACTGACTCACTGGGGTACACTTCCACAGACACTGACTCTCACTGGGGTACATTTCCATTGGCACTGACTCTCACTGGGGTACACTTCCACAGGCACTGACTTAGAATGGGGTAAGCATCCACAGGCACAGACCCTCACTTGGGAGCACTTCCACAGGCACTGACTCTGAATGTGTTAAACTTCCACAGGCACTGAATCTGAATGGGGGAAACTTCCACAGGCACTGACTCTCACTGGGGTACATTTCCACAGGCACTGACTCTCACTGGGGTACATTTCCATTGGCACTGACTCTCACTTGGGTACACTTCTACAGGCACTGAATCTGAATGGGATAAACTTCCACAGGCACTGACTCTCACTTGGGTACACTTCTTCAGGCACTGACTCTCACTGGGGTACATTTCCACAGGCACTGACTCTCACTGGGGTACATTTCCATTGGCACTGACTCTCACTTGGGTGCACCTGCAGGCACTGACTCTCGCTGGGGTACATTTCCATTGGCACTGACTCTCACTTGGGTACACTTCTACAGGTACAGACTCTCACTGGGCTACACCTTGATAGGCACTGACTCTCTCTGGGTTAAAATTCCACCCACACTGACTCGCACTGGGGTGCAGTCCCACAGGCTCTAACTATCACTTGGGTACCGTTCCCTCGGCAATGACTCGAACTAGGGCAAATTTCTACTGGCACTGACTCTCTCTGAGGTACAGTTCCACAGGCACTGACTCTCACTTGGGTCCACTTCTACAGCAACTGACTCACACTTGGGTACACTTCTTTTGGCACTGACTCTCACTTGGGTACATTTCCACAGGCACTGACTCTCATTTGGGTATACTTCTACAGGCACTGACACTCACTGGGGTACATTTCCATAGGCACTGACTCTCACTTGGGTACATTTCCACAGGCACAGACTCTCAATTGGGTACACTTCTATCGGCACTGACACTCACTGGGGTACACTTATTCAGGCACTGAATCTGAATGGTGTACACTTCTACAGGTACTGAATCTGAATGGGGTAAACTTCCACAGGCACTGACTCTGAATGGGGTAAACTTCCACAGGCACTGACTCTGACTGGGGTACACTTCCACAGGCACTGACTCTGAATGGGTTAAACTTGCATAGGCACTGACTCTCACTGGGTTACACTTCCACTGGCACTGACTCCAACTGGGGTACACTTACATCGGCACTGACTCTGAATGGGGTAAACTTCCACAGGCACTGACTCTCACTGGGGTACACTTCGACAGGCACTGAATCTGAATGTGTAAACTTCTACAGGTACTGAATCTGAATGGGGTAAACTTCCACAGGCATTGCCTCTGACTGGGGTACACTTCCACAGGCACTGACTCTGAATGGGGTAAACTTCCACAGGCACTGACTCTCACTGAGGTACAATTCCACAGGTACTGACTCTGAATGGGGTAAACTTCCACACGCACTGAATCTAAATGGGGTAAACATCCACAGGCAATGACTCTCAGTGGGGTACTCTTCGATAGGCACTGACACTTCCTGGGGGAAACTTCAAAATGCAATGACACTGAATGGGGGAAACTTAGACAGGCACTGACTCTCACTAAGGTACACTTCCAAAGGCACTGACTCTCACTGGAGTACACTTCCACAGGCACTGACTCTGAATGGGGTAAACTTCCACAGGCACTGACACTGAATGGGGTAAACTTCGACAGGCACTGAAACTGAATGTCTTTAACTTCTACAGGGACTGAATCTGAATGGGGTAAACTTCCAAAGGCACTGACTCTCACTTGGGTACACTTCCACAGGCACTGACTCTGAATGGGGTAAACTTCCACAGGCACTGACTCTGAATGGGGTAAACTTCGAAAGGCACTGTCTCTGAATGGGGGAAAGTCCACAGGCACTGAGTCTCACTGGGATCACTTCCACAGGCACTGAATCTGAATGCGGTAAACTTCTACAGGTACTGAATCTGAATGGGGTAAACTTCCACAGGCAATGACTCACACTGGGGGACACTTCCACAGGCACTGACTCCTAATGGGGTGAACTTCCACAGTCACTGACTCTCACTGGGGTGCAATTCCACAGGCACTGACTCTGAATGGGGTAAAGATCCACAGGCACTGACTCTGAATGGGGTACACTTCTACAGGCATTGACTCTCACTCAGTACACTTCTACAGGCACTGAATCTGAATGCTGTAAACTTCTTCAGGGACTGAAGCTGAATGGGGTAAACTTCCACAGGCACTGACTCTCACTAGGGTAAACTTCCACAGGCACTGACTCTAAATGGGGTAAACTTCCACAGGCACTGACTCTCACTGGGGCACACTTCCACAGGCACTGACTCTCACTGGGGTACACTTCCACAGGCACTGAATCTGAATGGGGTAAACTTCCACAGGCACTGATTCTCACTTGGGTACACTTCTTCAGGCACTGACTCTCACTGGGGTACATTTCCACATGCACTTACTCTCACTGGGGTACATTTACAAATGCACTGACTCTGAGTGGTGTACACTTCTATAGGCACTGAATCTGAATGGTATCAACTTCGAGGTACTGAATCTGAATGGGTTAAACTTGCACAGGCAGTGACTCTGAATGGGGTAAACTTCCACAGGCACTGACTCTCACTGGGGTACACTTCCACAGGCACTGACTCTCACTGGGGTCCATTTACACATGCACTGACTCTGAATGGGCTAAACGTCCACAGGCACTGACTCTAACTGGGGTACACTTCGACAGGCACTGAATCTGAATGTGGTAAACTTCTACAGGTACTGACACTGAATGGGGTAAACTTCCGCAGGCACTGACTTTCACTGGGGTACATTTCCACAGGCACTGACTCTGAATGGGTTAAACTTCCACAGGCACTGACTCTCACTGGGGTACACTTCCACAGGCACTGACTCTCACTGGGTTACACTTACACAGGCACTGACACGGAATGGGGAAAACTTCCAAAGGCACTGACTCTCACTGGGGTGCACTTACACAGGCACTGTCTCTGAATGGGGTAAACTTCCACAGGCTCTGAATCTGAATGGGGTAAACTTCTACAGGTACTGAATCTGAATGGGGTAAACTTCCACAGGCACTGAATCTCACTGGGGTACACTTACACAGGCACTGACTCTGAATGGGGTAAACTTCCACAGGCACTGAATCTCACTGGGGTACACTTACACAGGCACTGACTCTGAATGGGGTAAACTTCCACAGGCACTGGCTCTCATTGGGGTACACTTCTACAGGCACAGAATCTGAATTGGGTAAACTTCCACAGGCACTGACTATGAATGGGGTAAACATCCACAGGTACTGACTCTGAATGGGGTAAACTTCCACAGGCACTGACTCTCACTTGGGTACACTTCTGCAGGCACTGACTCTCACTGGGGTACATTTTCACAGGCACTGACTCTCACTGGGGTGCATTTCCACAGGCAATGACACTCACTTGGGTGCACTTCCACAGGCACTGACTCTGAATGGGGTAAACATCCACAGGCACTGACTGTCACTTGGGTACACTTCCACAGGCACTGACTCTGAATGGGGTAAACTTCCACAGGCACTGACTCTCACTGGGGTACACTTCCACAGGCATTGAATCTGAATGGGGTAAACTTCCACAGGCACCGACTCTCACTTGGCATCACTTCTTCAGGCACTGACTCTCACTTGGGTGCACTTCTACAGGCACTGACTCTCAGTTGGGTACACTTCTGCAGGCCCTGACTCTCACTGGTCCAACTTTCCACATGCACTGACTCTGAATGGGATACACTTCCATAGGCAGTGACTCCTAATGGAGAGCCGCTCCCCAGCCACTGATTCTCACTGGGGTACACTTCTACAGGCACTGACTCTCACAGGGGTACATTTCCACTGGCACTGACTCTCACTGGGTACACTTCTATAGGAACTGAATCTGAATGGTGTAAACTTCTACAGGGACTGAAGCTGAATGGTGTAAAGTTCCACAGGCACTGACTCTCACTGGGGTAAACTTCCACAGGCACTGACTCTAAATGGGGTAAACTTCCACAGGCACTGACTCTCACTGGGGTACACTTCCACAGGCATTGACTCTGAATGGGGCAAACTTCCACAGGCACTGACTCTGAATGGGGTACACTTCCACAGGCATTGACCCTCACTTGGGTGCACTTCCACAGGCACTGACTCTGAATGGGGTAAACTTCCACAGGCACTGACTCTCACTGGGGTACACTTCCAGAGGCACTGACTCTGAATGGGGTAAAAATCCACAGGCACTGACTTTCACTGGGGTACACTTCCACAGGCACTGAATCTGAATGGGGTAAACATCCACAGGCACTGACTCTCACTTGAGTACACTTCTGCAGGCACTGACTCTCACTGGGGTACATTTTCACAGGCACTGACTCTCACTGGGGTGCATTTCCACAGGCACTGACACTCACTTGGGTGCACTTCCACAGGCACTGACTCTGAATGGGGTAAACTTCCACAGGCACTGACTGTCACTGGGGTACACTACCACAGGCACTGACTCTGAATGGGGTAAACTTCCACAGGCACTGACTCTCACTGGGGTACTCTTCCATAGGCACTGAATCTGAATGGGGTAAACTACCACAGGCACCGACTCTCACTTGGGATCACTTCTTCAGGCACTGACTCTCACTTGGGTACACTTCTACAGGCACTGACTCTCACTTGGGTACACTTCTGCAGGCACTGACTCTCACTGGTGTACCTTTCACATGCACTGACTCTGAATGGGATATACTTCTATAGGCAGTGACTCCTAATGGAGAGCCGCTTATCAGCCACTGAATCTCACTGGGGTACTCTTCTACAGGCACTGACTCTCACAGGGGTACATTTCCACTGGCACTGACTCTCACTGGGTAAACTTCTACAGGCACTGAATCTGAATGCTGTAAACTTCTTCAGGGACTGAAGCTGAATGGGGTAAACTTCCACAGGCACTGACTCTCACTAGGGTAAACTTCCACAGGCACTGACTCTAAATGGGGTAAACTTCCACAGGCACTGACTCTCACTGGGGTACACTTCCACAGGCACTGAATCTGAATGGGGTAAACTTCCACAGCCACTGATTCTCACTTGGGTACACTTATTCAGGCACTGACTCTCACTGGGGTACATTTCCACAGGTACCGACTCTCATTGGGGTACATTTCCACAGGCACTGATTCTCACTTGGGTACACTTCTTCAGGCACTGACTCTCACTGGGGTACATTTCCACATGCACTTACTCTCACTGGAGTACATTTACAAATGCACTGACTCTGAGTGGTGTACACTTCTATAGGCACTGAATCTGAATGGTATCAACTTCTAGAGGTACTGAATCTGAACGGGTTAAACTTGCACAGGCAGTGACTCTGAATGGGGTAAACTTCCACAGCCACTGACTCTCACTGGGGTACACTTCCACAGGCATTGACTCTCACTGGGGTCCATTTACACATGCACTGACTCTGAATGGGGTAATCGTCCACAGGCACTGACTCTAACTGGGGTACACTTCGACAGGCACTGAATCTGAATGTGGTAAACTTCCACAGGCACTGACTTTCATTGGGGTACATTGCCACAGGCACTGACTCTGAATGGGTTAAACTTCCACAGGCACTGACTCTCACTGGGGTACACTTCCACAGGCACTAACTCTCACTGGGTTGCACTTACACAGGCACTTACACGGAATGGGGAAAACTTCCAAAGGCACTGACTCTCACTGGGGTACACTTCCACAGGCACTGACTCTGAATGGGGTAAACTTCCACAGGCTCTGAATCTGAATGGGGTAAACTTCTACAGGTACTGAATCTGAATGTTATAAACTTCCACAGGCACTGAATCTCACTGGGGTACACTTACACAGGCACTGACTCTGAATGGGGTAAACTTCCACAGGCACTGGCTCTCACTGGGGTACACTTCTACAGGCACAGAATCTGAATTGGGTAAACTTCCACAGGCACTGACTATGAATGGGGTAAACATCCACAGGTACTGACTATGAATGGGGAAATCTTCCAGAGGCAATGACTCTAACTGGGGTACACTCCCACAGGCACTGGCTCTCACAGGGGGACACTTCGACAGCCACTGATTCTGAATGGGGTACACTTACACAGGCATTGACCCTCACTTGGGTGCACTTCCACAGGCACTGACTCTCACTGGGGCACACTTCCAGAGGCACTGACTCTGAATGGGGTAAACTTCCACAGGCACTGACTCTCACTGGGGTACACTTCCAGAGGCACTGACTCTCACTGGGGTACATTTTCACAGGCACTGACTCTCACTGGGGTGCATTTCCACAGGCACTGACTCTCACTTGGGTACACTTCTACAGGCACTGACTCTCACTGGCGTACATTTCCACAGGCACTGACTCTCACTGGGGGACATTTCCACATGCACTGACTCTGAGTGGGGTACACTTCCATATGCAGTGACTCCCAATGGTGAGCCGCATCCCAGCCACTGAATCTCACTGGGGTACACTACTACAGGCACTGACTCTCACAGGGGTACATTTCCACAGGCACTGACTCTGAATGTGGTAAACTTCCACAGGCATTGACTCTCACAGGAGTACACTTCCACAGGCACTGAATCTGAATGGCGTAAACTTCCACAGGCACTGACTCTCACTGGGGTATGCTTCCACAGCCACTGAATCTGAATGGGGTAAACTTCCACAGGCACTGACTCTCACAGCAGTACACTTCCACAGGCACTGATTCTGAATGGGGTAAACTTCCACAGGCATTTACTCTCACTGGGGTACACTTCCACAGGCACTGAATCTGAATGGGGTAAAGTTACACAGGCAATGACTCTGAATTGGTTACAGTTCCACAGGCAATGACTCTCAGTGGGGTACACTTCGACAGGCACTGACTCTGACTGGGTAACCTTGCACAGGCACTGACTCTCACTGGGGTACACTTCCACAGGCACTGACTCTGAATGGGGTAAACTTCCACAGGCACTGACTCTCACTGGAATACACTTCCACAGGCACTGACTCTGAATGGGGCAAATTTCTACTGGCACTGACTCTCTCTGAGAAACAGTTCCACAGGCACTGACTCTCACTTGGGTAAATTTCCACAGGCACTGACTCTCACTTGGGTACACTTCTACAGGCACTGACTCTCACTTGGGTAAACTTCTACAGGCACTGACTCTCACTGGGGTACATTTCCACAGGCACTGACTCTGAATGGGGTAAACTTCCACAGGCACTGACTCTGAATGGGGTCCTCTTCCACAGGCACTGACTCTGAATGGGGTAATCATCTGCAGGCACTGAATATGAATGGGGTAAACTTCTACAGTTACTGAATCTGAATGGGGTAAACTTCCACAGGCACTGACTCTCACTGGGGTACACTTCCACAGGCACTGACTCTCACTGGGGTACACTTACACAGGCACTGACTCTGTATGGCTTAAACTTCCAAAGGCACTGACTCTCACTGGGGTACCCTTCCACAGGTACTGACTCTGAATGGGGTGCACTTCCAAAGGCACTGAATCTGAATGGCGTAAACATCCACAGGTACTGACTCTGAATGGGGTAAAGGTCCAGAGGCAATGACTCTCACTGGGGTAAACTTCCACAGGCACTGACTGCCACTGGGAGACACTTCCACAGGCACTGACTCTGAATGGGGTAAACTTCCACAGGCACTGAAATAAAAGCAAAATACTGCGGATGCTGGAAATCTGAAACAAGAACAAGAATTGCAGGAATCACTCAGCATGTCTGGCAGCATCTGTGGAAAGAGAAGCAGAGTTAACGTTTCGGGTCAGTGACCCTTCTTCGGAACTGACAAATATTAGAAAAGTCACAGATTATAAACAAGTGAGGTGGGGGTGGGGCAAGAGATAACAAAGGAGAAGGTGCAGATTGGACCAGGCCACATAGCAGACCAAAAGATCACGGAGAAAAGGCAAACAATATTGCTTTGTCTTTCAACACACCATTAACATATTGTTTGCCTTTTCTCCGTGAACTTTTGGTCAGCTATGAGGCCTGGTCCAATCTGCACCTGCTACTTTGTTATCTCTTGCCCCACCCCCACCTCACTTGTTTATAATCTGTGACTTTACTAATATTTGTCAGTTCCGAAGAAGGGTCACTGACCCGAAACGTAAATTCTGCTTCTCTTTCCACAGATGCTGCCACCTGCTGAGTGATTCCAGCATTTCTTGTTTTTGTTCCACAGGCACTGACCCTCACTTGGGTGCACTTCCACAGGCACTGACTCTGAATGGGGTAAAATTCCACAGGCACTGAATCTCACTGGGGCACACTTCCACAGGCACTGACTCTCACTGGGGTACATTTCCACAGGCACTGACTCTCATTGGGGTACATTTCCACAGGCACTGATTGTCACTTGGGTACACTTCTTCAGGCACTGACTCTCACTGGGGTACATTTCCACAGGCACTGACTCTCATTGGGGTACATTTCCACAGGCACTGACTCTCACTTGTGTACACTTCTGCAGGCACTGACTCTCACTCGGGTACATTTACACATGCACTGACTCTCATGAGGGTACATTTACACATGCACTGACTCTGAGTGGGGGACACTTCCATAGGCAATGAATCTGAATGGTGTAAACTTCTAGAGGTACTGAATCTGAATGCGGTAAACTTGCACAGGCACTGACTCTGAATGGGATAATCTTCCAAAGGCACAGACTCTCACTGGGGTACATTTCCACAGGCACTGACTCTGAATGGGTTAAACTTCCACAGGCACTGACTCTCACTGGGGTACACTTCCACAGGCACTGACTCTCACTGGGGTAAAATTCAACAGGCACTGACTCTAACTGGGGTACACTTCGACAGGCACTGAAACTGAATGTGGTAAACTTCTACAGGTACTGAATCTGAATGGGGTAAACTTCCACAGGCACTGACTTTCACTGGGGTACATTTCCACAGGCACTGACTCTCACTGGGGTATACTTACACAGGCACTGACAAGGAATGGGGAAAACTTCCAAAGGCACTGACTCTCACGGGCGTACACTTCCACAGGCACTGACTCTGAATGGGGTAAACTTCCACAGGCACTGACTCTGAATGGGGTTAACTTCTACAGGCTCTGAATCTGAATGGGGTAAACTTCTACAGGTACTGTATCTGAATGGGGTAAACTTCCACAGGCACTGAATCTCACTGGGGTATACTTACACAGGCACTGACTCTGAATGTGGTAAACTTCCACAGGCACTGACTCTGAATGGGGAAATCTTCCAGAGGCAATGACTCTAACTGCGGTACACTCCCACAGGCACTGACTCTCACAGGGGGACACTTCCACAGCCACTGACTCTGAATGGGGTACACTTCCACAGGCATTGACCCTCACTTGGGTGCACTTCCACAGGCACTGACTCTCACTGGGGTAAACTTCCACAGGCACTGACTCTCACTGGGGTACACTTCCAGAGGCACTGACGCTCACTGGGGTACTTTTTCACAGGCACTGACTCTCACTGGGGTGCAATTCCACAGGCACTGACTCTCACTTGGGTACACTTCTACAGGCACTGACTCTCACTGGCGTACATTTCCACAGGCACTGACGCTCACTGGGGTACATTTCCACATGCACTGACTCTGAGTGGGGTACACTTCCATAGGCAGCGACTCCTAATGGTGAGCCGCTTCCCAGCCACTGAATCTCACTTTGTTCCACTTCTACAGGCACTGACTCTCACAGGGGTACATTTCCACAGGCACTGATTCTGAATGGGGTGAACTTCCACAGGCATTTACTCTCACTGGGGTACACTTCCACAGGCACTGAATCTGAATGGGGTAAACTGCCACAGGCATTGACTCCCACAGGAGTACACTTCCACAGGCACTGAATCTGAATGGCGTAAACTTCCACAGGCACTGAATCTGAATGTTGTAAACTTCCACAGGCACTGACTCTCACAGCAGTACACTTCCACAGGCACTGATTCTGAATGGGGTGAACTTCCACAGGCATTTACTCTCACTGGGGTACACTTCCACAGGCACTGAATCTGAATGGGGTAAAGTTCCACAGGCACTGACTCTGAATTGGTTACAGTTCCACAGGCAATGACTCTCAGTGGGGTGCACTTCGACAGGCACTGACTCTGACTGGGTAAACTTCCACATGCACTGACTCTCACTGGGGTACACTTCCACAGGCACTGACACTGAATGGGGTAAACATCCAAAGGTACTGACTCTGAATGGGGAAATTCTCCAGAGGCAATGACTCTAACTGGGGCACACTCCCACAGGCAATGACTCTCACAGGGGGACACTTCCACTGCCACTGACTCTGAATGGGGTCCACTTCCACAGGCATTGACCCTCACTTGGGTGCACTTCCACAGGCACTGACTCTCACCAGGGTATACTTCCAGAGGCACTGACTCTGAATGGGGTAAACTTCCACTGGCACTGACTCTCACTGTGGTGCATTTCCACAGGCACTGACTCTCACTTGGGTACACTTCGACACGCACTGACTCTCACTGGCGTACATTTCCACAGGCACTGACTCTCACTGGGGTACATTTCCACATGCACTGACTCTGAGTGGGGTACACTTCCATAGGCAGTGACTCCTAATGGTGAGCCTCTTCCCAGCCACTGAATCTCACTGGGGTACACTTCTACAGGCACTGACTCTCACAGGGGTACATTTCCACAGGCACTGACTCTGAATGTGGTAAACTTACACAGGCATTGACTCTCACAGCAGTACACTTCCACAGGCACTGATTCTGAATGGGGTGAACTTCCACAGGCATTTACTCTCATTGGGTACACTTCCACAGGCACTGAATCTGAATTGGTTACAGTTCCACAGGCAATGACTCTCACTGGGGTACATTTCCACATGCACTGACTTTGAGTGGGGTACACTTCCATATGCAGTGACTCCTAATGGTGAGCCGCATCCCAGCCACTGAATCTCACTGGGGTACACTACTACAGGCACTGACTCTCACAGGGGTACATTTCCACAGGCACTGACTCTGAAAGTGGTAAACTTCCACAGGCATTGACTCTCACAGGAGTACACTTCCACAGGCACTGAATCTGAATGGCGTAAACTTCCACAGGCACTGACTCTCACTGGGGTACGCTTCCACAGCCACTGAATCTGAATGGGGTAAACTTCCACAGGCACTGACTCTCACTTGGGTACACTTCTGCAGGCACTGACTCTCACTGGGGGACATTGACACATGCACTGACTCTCATTAGGGTACATTTACACATGCACTGACTCTGAGTGGGGGACACTTCTATAGGCACTGAATCTGAATGGTGTAAACTTCTAGAGGTACTGAATCTGAATGCGGTAAACTTGCACAGGCACTGACTCTGAATGGGATAATCTTCCAAAGGGGCAGACTCTCACTGGGGTACATTTCCACAGGCACTGACACTGAATGGGTTAAACTTGCACAGGCACTGACTCTCACTGGGGTACACTTCCACAGGCACTGACTCTCACTGGGGTAAAATTCAACAGGCACTGACTCTAACTGGGGTACACTTCGACAGGCACTGAATCTGAATGTGGTAAACTTCTACAGGTACTGAATCTGAATGGGGTAAACTTCCACAGGCACTGACTTTCACTGGGGTACATTTCCACAGGCACTGACTCTCACTGGGGTATACTTACACAGGCACTGACTCGGAATGGGGAAAACTTCCAAAGGCACTGACTCTCACTGGGGTACACTTCCACAGGCACTGACTCTGAATGGGGTAAACTTCCACAGGCACTGACTCTGAATGGGGTTAACTTCTACAGGCTCTGAATCTGAATGGGATAAACTTCTACAGGTACTGTATCTGAATGGGGTAAACTTCCACAGGCACTGACTCTCACTGGGGTACACTTCCACAGGCACTGACTCTGAATGTGGTAAACTTCCACAGGCACTGACTCTCACTGGGGTACACTTCCACAGGCACTGAATCTGAATGGGGTAAACTTCCACAGGCACTGTCTATGAATTGGGTAAACATCCACAGGTACTGACTCTGAATGGGGAAATCTTCCAGAGGCAATGACTCTAACTGGGGTACACTCCCACATGCACTGACTCTCACAGGGGGACACTTCCACAGCCACTGACTCTGAATGGGGTACACTTCCACAGTCATTGACCCTCACTTGGGTGCACTTCCACAGGCACTGACTCTCACTGGGGTACACTTCCAGAGGCACTGACTCTGAATGGGGTAAACTTCCACAGGCACTGACTCTCACTGGGATACACTTCCAGAGGCACTGACGCTCACTGGGGTACTTTTTCACAGGCACTGACTCTCACTGGGGTGCAATTCCACAGGCACTGACTCTCACTTGGGTACACTTCTACAGGCACTGACTCTCACTGGGGTACGCTTCCACAGCCACTGAATCTGAATGGGGTAAACTTCCACAGGCACTGACTCTCACAGCAGTACACTTCCACAGGCACTGATTCTGAATGGGGTAAACTTCCACAGCATTTACTCTCACTGGGGTACACTTCCACAGGCACTGAATCTGAATGGGGTAAAGTTACACAGGCACTGACTCTGAATTGGTTACAGTTCCACAGGCAATGACTCTCAGTGGGGTACACTTCGACAGGCGCTGACTCTGACTGGGTAACCTTGCACAGGCACTGACTCTCACTGGGGTACACTTCCACAGGCACTGACTCTGAATGGGGTAAACTTCCACAGGCACTGACTCTCACTGGAATACACTTCCACAGGCACTGACTCTGAGTGGGGCAAATGTCTACTGGCACTGACTCTCTCTGAGAAACAGTTCCACAGGCACTGACTCTCACTTGGGTAAATTTCCACAGGCGCTGACTCTCACTTGGGTACACTTCTACAGGCACTGACTCTCACTTGGGTAAACTTCTACAGGCACTGACTCTCACTGGGGTACATTTCAACAGGCACTGACTCTGAATGGGGTAAACTTCCACAGGCACTGACTATGAATGGGGTACTCTTCCACAGGCACTGACTCTGAATGGGGTAATCATCTGCAGGCACTGAATATGAATGGGGTAAACTTCTACAGTTACTGAATCTGAATGGGGTAAACTTCCACAGGCACTGACTCTCACTGGGGTACACTTCCACAGGCACTGACTCTCACTGGGGTACACTTACACAGGCACTGACTCTGTGTGGCTTAAACTTCCAAAGGCACTGACTCTCACTGGGGTAAACCTCCCGAGGCAATGACTCTCACTGGGGTAAACTTCCACAGGCACTGACTCCCACTGGGAGACACTTCCACAGGCACTGACTCTGAATGGGGTAAACTTCCACAGGCACTGAAATAAAAGCAAAATACTGCGGATGCTGGAAATCTGAAACAAGAACAAGAATTGCAGGAATCACTCAGCATGTCTGGCAGCATCTGTGGAAAGAGAAGCAGAGTTAACGTTTCGGGTCAGTGACCCTTCTTCGGAGCTGACAAATATTAGAAAAGTCACAGATTATAAACAAGTGAGGTGGGGGTGGGGCAAGAGATAACAAAGGAGAAGGTGCAGATTGGACCAGGCCACATCGCAGACCAAAAGATCACGGAGAAAAGGCAAACAATATTGCTTGTCTTTCAACACACCATTAACATATTGTTTGCCTTTTCTCCGTGAACTTTTGGTCAGCTATGAGGCCTGGTCCAATCTGCACCTGCTACTTTATTATCTCTTGCCCCACCCCCTCCTCACTTGTTTATAATCTGTGACTTTACTAATATTTGTCAGTTCCGAAGAAGGGTCACTGACCCGAAACGTAAATTCTGCTTCTCTTTCCACAGATGCTGCCACCTGCTGAGTGATTCCAGCATTTCTTGTTTTTGTTCCACAGGCACTGACCCTCACTTGGGTGCACTTCCACAGGCACTGACTCTGAATGGGGTAATCTTCCACAGGCACTGAATCTCACTGGGGCACACTTCCACAGGCACTGACTCTCACTGGGGTACATTTCCACAGGCACTGACTCTCATTGGGGTACATTTCCACAGGCACTGATTCTCACTTGGGTACACTTCTTCAGGCACTGACTCTCACTGGGGTACATTTCCACAGGCACTGACTCTCATTGGGGTACATTTCCACAGGCACTGACTCTCACTTGGGTACACTTCTGCAGGCACTGACTCTCACTGGGGTACATTTCCACAGGCACTGACTCTCATTGGGGTACATTTCCACAGGCACTGATTCTCACTTGGGTACACTTCTTCAGGCACTGACTCTCACTGGGGTTCATTTACACATGCACTGACTCTCATGAGGGTACATTTACACATGCACTGACTCTGAGTGGGGGACACTTCTATAGGCACTGAATCTGAATGGTGTAAACTTCTAGAGGTACTGAATCTGAATGCGGTAAACTTGCACAGGCACTGACTCTGAATGGGATAATCTTCCAAAGGCACAGACTCTCACTGGGGTACATTTCCACAGGCACTGACTCTGAATGGGTTAAACTTCCACAGGCACTGACTCTAACTGGGGTACACTTCGACAGGCACTGAATCTGAATGTTGTAAACTTCTACAGGTACTGAATCTGAATGGGGTAAACTTCCACAGGCACTGACTTTCACTGGGGTACATTTCCACAGGCACTGACTCTCACTGGGGTATACTTACACAGGCACTGACTCGGAATAGGGAAAACTTCCAAAGGCACTGACTCTCACTGGGGTACACTTCCACAGGCACTGACTCTGAATGGGGTAAACTTCCACAGGCACTGACTCTGAATGGGGTTAACTTCTACAGGCTCTGAATCTGAATGGGGTAAACTTCTACAGGTACTTTATCTGAATGGGGTAAACTTCCACAGGCACTGAATCTCACTGGGGTACACTTACACAGGCACTGACTCTGAATGTGGTAAACTTCCACAGGCACTGACTCTCACTGGGGTACACTTCCAAAGGCACTGAATCTGAATGGGGTAAACTTCCACAGGCACTGTCTATGAATTGGGTAAACATCCACAGGTACTGACTCTGAATGGGGAAATCTTCCAGAGGCAATGACTCTAACTGGGGTACACTCCCACAGGCACTGACTCTCACAGGGGGACACTTGTACAGCCACTGACTCTGAATGGGGTACACTTCCACAGGCATTGACCCTCACTTGGGTGCACTTCCACAGGCACTGACTCTCACTGGGGTACACTTCCAGAGGCACTGACTCTGAATGGGGTAAACTTCCACAGGCACTGACTCTCACTGGGGTACACTTCCAGAGGCACTGACGCTCACTGGGGTACTTTTTCACAGGCACTGACTCTCACTGGGGTGCAATTCCACAGGCACTGACTCTCACTTGGGTACACTTCTACAGGCACTGACTCTCACTGGCGTACATTTCCACAGGCACTGACGCTCACTGGGGTACATTTCCACATGCACTGACTCTGAGTGGGGTACACTTCCATAGGCAGCGACTCCTAATGGTGAGCCGCTTCCCAGCCACTGAATCTCACTTTGTTCCACTTCTACAGGCACTGACTCTCACAGGGGTACATTTCCACAGGCACTGACTCTGAATGTGGTAAACTGCCACAGGCATTGACTCCCACAGGAGTACACTTCCACAGGCACTGAATCTGAATGGCGTAAACTTCCACAGGCACAGAATCTGAATGGGGTAAACTTCCACAGGCATTTACTCTCACTGGGGTACACTTCCACAGGCACTGAATCTGAATGGGGTAAAGTTCCACAGGCACTGACTCTGAATTGGTTACAGTTCCACAGGCAATGACTCTCAGTGGGGTGCACTTCGACAGGCACTGACTCTGACTTGGTAAACTTCCACATGCACTGACTCTCACTGGGGTACACTTCCACAGGCACTGACACTGAATGGGGTAAACATCCAAAGGTACTGACTCTGAATGGGGAAATTCTCCAGAGGCAATGACTCTAACTGGGGCACACTCCCACAGGCAATGACTCTCACAGGGGGACACTTCCACTGCCACTGACTCTGAATGGGGTCCACTTCCACAGGCATTGACCCTCACTTGGGTGCACTTCCACAGGCACTGACTCTCACCAGGGTATACTTCCAGAGGCACTGACTCTGAATGGGGTAAACTTCCACTGGCACTGACTCTCACTGTGGTGCATTTCCACAGGCACTGACTCTCACTTGGGTACACTTCGACACGCACTGACTCTCACTGGCGTACATTTCCACAGGCACTGACTCTCACTGGGGTACATTTCCACATGCACTGACTCTGAGTGGGGTACACTTCCATAGGCAGTGACTCCTAATGGTGAGCCTCTTCCCAGCCACTGAATCTCACTGGGGTACACTTCTACAGGCACTGACTCTCACAGGGGTACATTTCCACAGGCACTGACTCTGAATGTGGTAAACTTACACAGGCATTGACTCTCACAGCAGTACACTTCCACAGGCACTGATTCTGAATGGGGTGAACTTCCACAGGCATTTACTCTCATTGGGTACACTTCCACAGGCACTGAATCTGAATTGGTTACAGTTCCACAGGCAATGACTCTCACTGGGGTACATTTCCACATGCACTGACTTTGAGTGGGGTACACTTCCATATGCAGTGACTCCTAATGGTGAGCCGCATCCCAGCCACTGAATCTCACTGGGGTACACTACTACAGGCACTGACTCTCACAGGGGTACATTTCCACAGGCACTGACTCTGAAAGTGGTAAACTTCCACAGGCATTGACTCTCACAGGAGTACACTTCCACAGGCACTGAATCTGAATGGCGTAAACTTCCACAGGCACTGACTCTCACTGGGGTACGCTTCCACAGCCACTGAATCTGAATGGGGTAAACTTCCACAGGCACTGACTCTCACTTGGGTACACTTCTGCAGGCACTGACTCTCACTGGGGGACATTGACACATGCACTGACTCTCATTAGGGTACATTTACACATGCACTGACTCTGAGTGGGGGACACTTCTATAGGCACTGAATCTGAATGGTGTAAACTTCTAGAGGTACTGAATCTGAATGCGGTAAACTTGCACAGGCACTGACTCTGAATGGGATAATCTTCCAAAGGGGCAGACTCTCACTGGGGTACATTTCCACAGGCACTGACACTGAATGGGTTAAACTTGCACAGGCACTGACTCTCACTGGGGTACACTTCCACAGGCACTGACTCTCACTGGGGTAAAATTCAACAGGCACTGACTCTAACTGGGGTACACTTCGACAGGCACTGAATCTGAAAGTGGTAAACTTCTACAGGTACTGAATCTGAATGGGGTAAACTTCCACAGGCACTGACTTTCACTGGGGTACATTTCCACAGGCACTGACTCTCACTGGGGTATACTTACACAGGCACTGACTCGGAATGGGGAAAACTTCCAAAGGCACTGACTCTCACTGGGGTACACTTCCACAGGCACTGACTCTGAATGGGGTAAACTTCCACAGGCACTGACTCTGAATGGGGTTAACTTCTACAGGCTCTGAATCTGAATGGGATAAACTTCTACAGGTACTGTATCTGAATGGGGTAAACTTCCACAGGCACTGACTCTCACTGGGGTACACTTCCACAGGCACTGACTCTGAATGTGGTAAACTTCCACAGGCACTGACTCTCACTGGGGTACACTTCCACAGGCACTGAATCTGAATGGGGTAAACTTCCACAGGCACTGTCTATGAATTGGGTAAACATCCACAGGTACTGACTCTGAATGGGGAAATCTTCCAGAGGCAATGACTCTAACTGGGGTACACTCCCACATGCACTGACTCTCACAGGGGGACACTTCCACAGCCACTGACTCTGAATGGGGTACACTTCCACAGTCATTGACCCTCACTTGGGTGCACTTCCACAGGCACTGACTCTCACTGGGGTACACTTCCAGAGGCACTGACTCTGAATGGGGTAAACTTCCACAGGCACTGACTCTCACTGGGATACACTTCCAGAGGCACTGACGCTCACTGGGGTACTTTTTCACAGGCACTGACTCTCACTGGGGTGCAATTCCACAGGCACTGACTCTCACTTGGGTACACTTCTACAGGCACTGACTCTCACTGGGGTACATTTCCACATGCACTGACTCTGAGTGGGGTACACTTCCATAGGCTCTGAATCTGAATGGCGTAAACTTCCACAGGCACTGACTCTCACTGGGGTACGCTTCCACAGCCACTGAATCTGAATGGGGTAAACTTCCACAGGCACTGACTCTCACAGCAGTACACTTCCACAGGCACTGATTCTGAATGGGGTAAACTTCCACAGCATTTACTCTCACTGGGGTACACTTCCACAGGCACTGAATCTGAATGGGGTAAAGTTACACAGGCACTGACTCTGAATTGGTTACAGTTCCACAGGCAATGACTCTCAGTGGGGTACACTTCGACAGGCGCTGACTCTGACTGGGTAACCTTGCACAGGCACTGACTCTCACTGGGGTACACTTCCACAGGCACTGACTCTGAATGGGGTAAACTTCCACAGGCACTGACTCTCACTGGAATACACTTCCACAGGCACTGACTCTGAGTGGGGCAAATGTCTACTGGCACTGACTCTCTCTGAGAAACAGTTCCACAGGCACTGACTCTCACTTGGGTAAATTTCCACAGGCGCTGACTCTCACTTGGGTACACTTCTACAGGCACTGACTCTCACTTGGGTAAACTTCTACAGGCACTGACTCTCACTGGGGTACATTTCAACAGGCACTGACTCTGAATGGGGTAAACTTCCACAGGCACTGACTATGAATGGGGTACTCTTCCACAGGCACTGACTCTGAATGGGGTAATCATCTGCAGGCACTGAATATGAATGGGGTAAACTTCTACAGTTACTGAATCTGAATGGGGTAAACTTCCACAGGCACTGACTCTCACTGGGGTACACTTCCACAGGCACTGACTCTCACTGGGGTACACTTACACAGGCACTGACTCTGTGTGGCTTAAACTTCCAAAGGCACTGACTCTCACTGGGGTAAACCTCCCGAGGCAATGACTCTCACTGGGGTAAACTTCCACAGGCACTGACTCCCACTGGGAGACACTTCCACAGGCACTGACTCTGAATGGGGTAAACTTCCACAGGCACTGAAATAAAAGCAAAATACTGCGGATGCTGGAAATCTGAAACAAGAACAAGAATTGCAGGAATCACTCAGCATGTCTGGCAGCATCTGTGGAAAGAGAAGCAGAGTTAACGTTTCGGGTCAGTGACCCTTCTTCGGAGCTGACAAATATTAGAAAAGTCACAGATTATAAACAAGTGAGGTGGGGGTGGGGCAAGAGATAACAAAGGAGAAGGTGCAGATTGGACCAGGCCACATCGCAGACCAAAAGATCACGGAGAAAAGGCAAACAATATTGCTTGTCTTTCAACACACCATTAACATATTGTTTGCCTTTTCTCCGTGAACTTTTGGTCAGCTATGAGGCCTGGTCCAATCTGCACCTGCTACTTTATTATCTCTTGCCCCACCCCCTCCTCACTTGTTTATAATCTGTGACTTTACTAATATTTGTCAGTTCCGAAGAAGGGTCACTGACCCGAAACGTAAATTCTGCTTCTCTTTCCACAGATGCTGCCACCTGCTGAGTGATTCCAGCATTTCTTGTTTTTGTTCCACAGGCACTGACCCTCACTTGGGTGCACTTCCACAGGCACTGACTCTGAATGGGGTAATCTTCCACAGGCACTGAATCTCACTGGGGCACACTTCCACAGGCACTGACTCTCACTGGGGTACATTTCCACAGGCACTGACTCTCATTGGGGTACATTTCCACAGGCACTGATTCTCACTTGGGTACACTTCTTCAGGCACTGACTCTCACTGGGGTACATTTCCACAGGCACTGACTCTCATTGGGGTACATTTCCACAGGCACTGACTCTCACTTGGGTACACTTCTGCAGGCACTGACTCTCACTGGGGTACATTTCCACAGGCACTGACTCTCATTGGGGTACATTTCCACAGGCACTGATTCTCACTTGGGTACACTTCTTCAGGCACTGACTCTCACTGGGGTTCATTTACACATGCACTGACTCTCATGAGGGTACATTTACACATGCACTGACTCTGAGTGGGGGACACTTCTATAGGCACTGAATCTGAATGGTGTAAACTTCTAGAGGTACTGAATCTGAATGCGGTAAACTTGCACAGGCACTGACTCTGAATGGGATAATCTTCCAAAGGCACAGACTCTCACTGGGGTACATTTCCACAGGCACTGACTCTGAATGGGTTAAACTTCCACAGGCACTGACTCTAACTGGGGTACACTTCGACAGGCACTGAATCTGAATGTTGTAAACTTCTACAGGTACTGAATCTGAATGGGGTAAACTTCCACAGGCACTGACTTTCACTGGGGTACATTTCCACAGGCACTGACTCTCACTGGGGTATACTTACACAGGCACTGACTCGGAATAGGGAAAACTTCCAAAGGCACTGACTCTCACTGGGGTACACTTCCACAGGCACTGACTCTGAATGGGGTAAACTTCCACAGGCACTGACTCTGAATGGGGTTAACTTCTACAGGCTCTGAATCTGAATGGGGTAAACTTCTACAGGTACTTTATCTGAATGGGGTAAACTTCCACAGGCACTGAATCTCACTGGGGTACACTTACACAGGCACTGACTCTGAATGTGGTAAACTTCCACAGGCACTGACTCTCACTGGGGTACACTTCCAAAGGCACTGAATCTGAATGGGGTAAACTTCCACAGGCACTGTCTATGAATTGGGTAAACATCCACAGGTACTGACTCTGAATGGGGAAATCTTCCAGAGGCAATGACTCTAACTGGGGTACACTCCCACAGGCACTGACTCTCACAGGGGGACACTTGTACAGCCACTGACTCTGAATGGGGTACACTTCCACAGGCATTGACCCTCACTTGGGTGCACTTCCACAGGCACTGACTCTCACTGGGGTACACTTCCAGAGGCACTGACTCTGAATGGGGTAAACTTCCACAGGCACTGACTCTCACTGGGGTACACTTCCAGAGGCACTGACGCTCACTGGGGTACTTTTTCACAGGCACTGACTCTCACTGGGGTGCAATTCCACAGGCACTGACTCTCACTTGGGTACACTTCTACAGGCACTGACTCTCACTGGCGTACATTTCCACAGGCACTGACGCTCACTGGGGTACATTTCCACATGCACTGACTCTGAGTGGGGTACACTTCCATAGGCAGCGACTCCTAATGGTGAGCCGCTTCCCAGCCACTGAATCTCACTTTGTTCCACTTCTACAGGCACTGACTCTCACAGGGGTACATTTCCACAGGCACTGACTCTGAATGTGGTAAACTGCCACAGGCATTGACTCCCACAGGAGTACACTTCCACAGGCACTGAATCTGAATGGCGTAAACTTCCACAGGCACAGAATCTGAATGGGGTAAACTTCCACAGGCACTGACTCTCACAGCAGTACACTTCCACAGGCACTGATTCTGAATGGGGTGAACTTCCACAGGCATTTACTCTCACTGGGGTACACTTCCACAGGCACTGAATCTGAATGAGGTAAAGTTCCACAGGCACTGACTCTGAATTGGTTACAGTTCCACATGCAATGACTCTCAGTGGGGTGCACTTCGACAGGCACTGACTCTGACTGGGTAAACTTCCACATGCACTGACTCTCACTGGGGTACACTTCCACAGGCACTGACACTGAATGGGGTAAACATCCAAAGGTACTGACTCTGAATGGGGAAATTCTCCAGAGGCAATGACTCTAACTGGGGCACACTCCCACAGGCACTGACTCTCACAGGGGGACACTTCCACAGCCACTGACTCTGAATGGGGTACACTTCCACAGGCATTGACCCTCACTTGGGTGCACTTCCACAGGCACTGACTCTCACCAGGGTACACTTCCAGAGGCACTGACTCTGAATGGGGTAAACTTCCACTGGCACTGACTCTCACTGTGGTGCATTTCCACTGGCACTGACTCTCACTTGTGTACACTTCGACAGGCACTGACTCTCACTGGCGTACATTTCCACAGGCACTGACTCTCACTGGGGTACATTTCCACATGCACTGACTCTGAGTGGAGTACACTTCCATAGCCAGTGACTCCTAATGGTGAGCCTCTTCCCAGCCACTGAATCTCACTGGGGTACACTTCTATAGGCACTGACTCTCACAGGGGTACATTTCCACAGGCACTGACTCTGAATGTGGTAAACTTACACAGGCATTGACTCTCACAGCAGTACACTTCCACAGGCACTGATTCTGAATGGGGTGAACTTCCACAGGCATTTACTCTCATTGGGTACACTTCCACAGGCACTGAATCTGAATTGGTTACAGTTCCACAGGCAATGACTCTCACTGGGGTACATTTCCACATGCACTGACTTTGAGTGGGGTACACTTCCATATGCAGTGACTCCTAATGGTGAGCCGCATCCCAGCCACTGAATCTCACTGGGGTACACTACTACAGGCACTGACTCTCACAGGGGTACATTTCCACAGGCACTGACTCTGAATGTGGTAAACTTCCACAGGCATTGACTCTCACAGGAGTACACTTCCACAGGCACTGAATCTGAATGGCGTAAACTTCCACAGGCACTGACTCTCACTGGGGTACGCTTCCACAGCCACTGAATCTGAATGGGGTAAACTTCCACAGGAACTGACTCTCACTTGGGTTCACTTCTGCAGGCACTGACTCTCACTGGGGGACATTGACACATGCACTGACTCTCATTAGGGTACATTTACACATGCACTGACTCTGAGTGGGGGACACTTCTATAGGCACTGAATCTGAATGGTGTAAACTTCTAGAGGTACTGAATCTGAATGCGGTAAACTTGCACAGGCACTGACTCTGAATGGGATAATCTTCCAAAGGCACAGACTCTCACTGGGGTACATTTCCACAGGCACTGACTCTGAATGGGTTAAACTTCCACAGGCACTGACTCTCACTGGGGTACACTTCCACAGGCACTGACTCTCACTGGGGTAAAATTCAACAGGCACTGACTCTAACTGGGGTACACTTCGACAGGCACTGAATCTGAATGTGGTAAACTTCTACAGGTACTGACTCTGAATGGGATAATCTTCCAAAGGCACAGACTCTCACTGGGGTACATTTCCACAGGCACTGACTCTGAATGGGTTAAATTTCCACAGGCACTGACTCTCACTGGGGTACATTTCCACAGGCACTGACTCTCATTGGGGTACATTTCCACAGGCACTGACTCTCACTTGGGTACTCTTCTGCAGGCACTGACTCTCACTGGGGTACATTTCCACAGGCACTGACTCTCATTGGGGTACATTTCCACAGGCACTGATTCTCACTTGGGTACACTTCTTCAGGCACTGACTCTCACTGGGGTTCATTTACACATGCACTGACTCTCATGAGGGTACATTTACACATGCACTGACTCTGAGTGGGGGACACTTCTATAGGCACTGAATCTGAATGGTGTAAACTTCTAGAGGTACTGAATCTGAATGCGGTAAACTTGCACAGGCACTGACTCTGAATGGGATAATCTTCCAAAGGCACAGACTCTCACTGGGGTACATTTCCACAGGCACTGACTCTGAATGGGTTAAACTTCCACAGGCACTGACTCTAACTGGGGTACACTTCGACAGGCACTGAATCTGAATGTTGTAAACTTCTACAGGTACTGAATCTGAATGGGGTAAACTTCCACAGGCACTGACTTTCACTGGGGTACATTTCCACAGGCACTGACTCTCACTGGGGTATACTTGCACAGGCACTGACTCGGAATAGGGAAAACTTCCAAAGGCACTGACTCTCACTGGGGTACACTTCCACAGGCACTGTCTCTGAATGGGGTAAACTTCCACAGGCACTGACTCTGAATGGGGTTAACTTCTACAGGCTCTGAATCTGAATGGGGTAAACTTCTACAGGTACTTTATCTGAATGGGGTAAACTTCCACAGGCACTGAATCTCACTGGGGTACACTTACACAGGCACTGACTCTGAATGTGGTAAACTTCCACAGGCACTGACTCTCACTGGGGTACACTTCCAAAGGCACTGAATCTGAATGGGGTAAACTTCCACAGGCACTGTCTATGAATTGGGTAAACATCCACAGGTACTGACTCTGAATGGGGAAATCTTCCAGAGGCAATGACTCTAACTGGGGTACACTCCCACAGGCACTGACTCTCACAGGGGGACACTTGTACAGCCACTGACTCTGAATGGGGTACACTTCCACAGGCATTGACCCTCACTTGGGTGCACTTCCACAGGCACTGACTCTCACTGGGGTACACTTCCAGAGGCACTGACTCTGAATGGGGTAAACTTCCACAGGCACTGACTCTCACTGGGGTACACTTCCAGAGGCACTGACGCTCACTGGGGTACTTTTTCACAGGCACTGACTCTCACTGGGGTGCAATTCCACAGGCACTGACTCTCACTTGGGTACACTTCTACAGGCACTGACTCTCACTGGCGTACATTTCCACAGGCACTGACGCTCACTGGGGTACATTTCCACATGCACTGACTCTGAGTGGGGTACACTTCCATAGGCAGCGACTCCTAATGGTGAGCCGCTTCCCAGCCACTGAATCTCACTTTGTTCCACTTCTACAGGCACTGACTCTCACAGGGGTACATTTCCACAGGCACTGACTCTGAATGTGGTAAACTGCCACAGGCATTGACTCCCACAGGAGTACACTTCCACAGGCACTAAATCTGAATGGCGTAAACTTCCACAGGCACAGAATCTGAATGGGGTAAACTTCCACAGGCACTGACTCTCACAGCAGTACACTTCCACAGGCACTGATTCTGAATGGGGTGAACTTCCACAGGCATTTACTCTCACTGGGGTACACTTCCACAGGCACTGAATCTGAATGAGGTAAAGTTCCACAGGCACTGACTCTGAATTGGTTACAGTTCCACATGCAATGACTCTCAGTGGGGTGCACTTCGACAGGCACTGACTCTGACTGGGTAAACTTCCACATGCACTGACTCTCACTGGGGTACACTTCCACAGGCACTGACACTGAATGGGGTAAACATCCAAAGGTACTGACTCTGAATGGGGAAATTCTCCAGAGGCAATGACTCTAACTGGGGCACACTCCCACAGGCACTGACTCTCACAGGGGGACACTTCCACAGCCACTGACTCTGAATGGGGTACACTTCCACAGGCATTGACCCTCACTTGGGTGCACTTCCACAGGCACTGACTCTCACCAGGGTACACTTCCAGAGGCACTGACTCTGAATGGGGTAAACTTCCACTGGCACTGACTCTCACTGTGGTGCATTTCCACAGGCACTGACTCTCACTTGTGTACACTTCGACAGGCACTGACTCTCACTGGCGTACATTTCCACAGGCACTGACTCTCACTGGGGTACATTTCCACATGCACTGACTCTGAGTGGAGTACACTTCCATAGCCAGTGACTCCTAATGGTGAGCCTCTTCCCAGCCACTGAATCTCACTGGGGTACACTTCTATAGGCACTGACTCTCACAGGGGTACATTTCCACAGGCACTGACTCTGAATGTGGTAAACTTACACAGGCATTGACTCTCACAGCAGTACACTTCCACAGGCACTGATTCTGAATGGGGTGAACTTCCACAGGCATTTACTCTCATTGGGTACACTTCCACAGGCACTGAATCTGAATTGGTTACAGTTCCACAGGCAATGACTCTCACTGGGGTACATTTCCACATGCACTGACTTTGAGTGGGGTACACTTCCATATGCAGTGACTCCTAATGGTGAGCCGCATCCCAGCCACTGAATCTCACTGGGGTACACTACTACAGGCACTGACTCTCACAGGGGTACATTTCCACAGGCACTGACTCTGAATGTGGTAAACTTCCACAGGCATTGACTCTCACAGGAGTACACTTCCACAGGCACTGAATCTGAATGGCGTAAACTTCCACAGGCACTGACTCTCACTGGGGTACGCTTCCACAGCCACTGAATCTGAATGGGGTAAACTTCCACAGGCACTGACTCTCACTTGGGTTCACCTCTGCAGGCACTGACTCTCATTGGGGGACATTGACACATGCACTGACTCTCATTAGGGTACATTTACACATGCACTGACTCTGAGTGGGGGACACTTCTAGAGGCACTGAATCTGAATGGTGTAAACTTCTAGAGGTACTGAATCTGAATGCGGTAAACTTGCACAGGCACTGACTCTGAATGGGATAATCTTCCAAAGGCACAGACTCTCACTGGGGTACATTTCGACAGGCACTGACTCTGAATGGGTTAAACTTCCACAGGCACTGACTCTCACTGGGGTACACTTCCACAGGCACTGACTCTCACTGGGGTAAAATTCAACAGGCACTGACTCTAACTGGGGTACACTTCGACAGGCACTGAATCTGAATGTGGTAAACTTCTACAGGTACTGAATCTGAATGGGGTAAACTTCCACAGGCACTGACTTTCACTGGGGTACATTTCCACAGGCACTGACTCTCACTGGGGTATACTTACACAGGCACTGACTCGGAATGGGGAAAACTTCCAAATGCACTGACTCTCACTGGGGTACACTTCCACAGGCACTGACACTGAATGGGGTAAACTTCCACAGGCACTGACTCTGAATGGGGTTAACTTCCACAGGCACTGACTCTGAATGGGGTTAACTTCTACAGGCTCTGAATCTGAATGGGATAAACTTCTACAGGCACTGACTCTGAATGGGGTAAACTTCCACAGGCACTGACTCTGAATGGGGTTAACTTCTACAGGCTCTGAATCTGAATGGGATAAACTTCTACAGGCACTGACTCTGAATGGGGTAAACTTCCACAGGCACTGACTCTGAATGGGGTTAACTTCTACAGGCTCTGAATCTGAATGGGATAAACTTCTACAGGTACTGTATCTGAATGGGGTAAACTTCCACAGGCACTGAATCGCACTGGGGTACACTTACACAGGCACTGACTCTGAATGTGGTAAACTTCCACAGGCACTGACTCTCACTGGGGTACACTTCCACAGGCACTGAATCTGAATGGGGTAAACTTCCACAGGCACTGTCTATGAATTGGGTAAACATCCACAGGTACTGACTCTGAATGGGGAAATCTTCCAGAGGCAATGACTCTAACTGGGGTACACTCCCACAGGCACTGACTCTCACAGGGGGACACTTCCACAGCCACTGACTCTGAATGGGGTACACTTCCACAGGCATTGACCCTCACTTGGGTGCACTTCCACAGGCACTGACTCTCACTGGGGTACACTTCCAGAGGCACTGACTCTGAATGGGGTAAACTTCCACAGGCACTGACTCTCACTGGGGTACACTTCCAGAGGCACTGACGCTCACTGGGGTACTTTTTCACAGGCACTGATTCTCACTGGGGTGCAATTCCACAGGCACTGACTCTCACTTGGGTACACTTCTACAGGCACTGACTCTCACTGGCGTACATTTCCATAGGCACTGACGCTCACTGGGGTACATTTCCACATGCACTGACTCTGAGTGGGGTACACTTCCATAGGCAGCGACTCCTAATGGTGAGCCGCTTCCCAGCCACTGAATCTCACTTTGTTCCGCTTCTGCAGGCACTGACTCTCACAGGGGTACATTTCCACAGGCACTGACTCTGAATGTGGTAAACTGCCACAGGCATTGACTCCCACAGGAGTACACTTCCACAGGCACTGAATGTGAATGGTGTAAACTTCCACAGGCACTGAATCTCAATGGGGTAAACTTCCACAGGCACTGACTCTCACAGCAGTACACTTCCACAGGCACTGATTCTGAATGGGGTGAACTTCCACAGGCATTTACTCTCACTGGGGTACACTTCCACAGGCACTGAATCTGAATTGGTTACAGTTCCACAGGCAATGACTCTCAGTGGGGTACACTTCGACAGGCACTGACTCTGACTGGGTAAACTTCCACATGCACTGACTCTCACTGGGGTACACTTCCACAGGCACTGACACTGAATGGGGTAAACATCCAAAGGTACTGACTCTGAATGGGGAAATTCTCCAGAGGCAATGACTCTAACTGGGGCACACTCCCACAGGCACTGACTCTCACAGGGGGACACTTCCACAGTCACTGACTCTGAATGGGGTACACTTCCACAGGCATTGACCCTCACTTGGGTGCACTTCCACAGGCACTGACTCTCACCAGGGTAAACTTCCAGAGGCACTGACTCTGAATGGGGTAAACTTCCACTGGCACTGACTCTCACTGGGGTACACTTCCACAGGCATTGACTCTCACTTGGGTGCACTTCGACAGGCACTGACTCCGAATGGGGTAAACTTCCGCAGTCACAGACTCTCACTGGGGTACACTTCCAGAGGCATTGACTCTCACTGGGGTACACTTCCACAGGCACTGTCGCTCACTGGGGGACAGTTCCACAGGCACTGACTCTGAATGGGGTAAACTTCCACAGGCACTGACTCTGAATGGTGTAAACTTCCACAGGGACAGTCTCTCTGGGTTACACTTCCACAGGCACTGAATATGAATGGGGTAAACTTCCACAGGCACTGGCTCTCACTGGGGTACACTTCCACAGGCACTGACTCTCACTGGAGTACACTTACACAGGCACTGACTCTGAATGGGGTAAACTTCCAAATGCACTGACTCTCACTGGGGTACACTTCCACAGGCACTGAATCTGAATGGGGTAAACTTCCACAGGCACTGACTCTGAATGGGGCAAACTTCGACAGGCACTGAATCTGAATGGGGTAAACTTCCACAGGCACTGAGTCTGAAAGGGGTAAACTTCCACAGGCACAGACCCTCACTGTGGTGCACTTCCACAGGCACTGACTCTGAATGAGGTAAACTTCCACAGGCACAGACTCTCACTGGGGTACACTTCCACATGCACTGATTCTGAATGGGGTAAACTTCCACAGGCATTGACTCTCACTGGTGTAAACTTCCACATGCACTCAATATGAATGGGGTAAATTCCACAGCCACTGAATCTCACTGGGGTACACTCCACAGGCACTGAATCTGAATGGGGTAAACTTCCCCAGGAACTGACTCTGAAAGGGGTAAGCTTCCACAGGCACTGACTCTGAGTGGGGTACACTTCTATAGGCACTGAATCTGAGTGGTGTAAACTTCTTGAGGTACTGAATCTGAATGGGGTAAACTTGCACAGGCACTGACTCTGAATGGGGTAAACTTCCACAGGCACTGACTCTCACTGGGGTACACTTCCACAGGCACTGACTCTCACTGGGGTACATTTACACATGCACTGACTCTGAATGGGGTAAACTTCCACAGGCACTGACTCTAACTGGGGTACACTGCGACAGGCACTGAATCTGAATGTGCTAAACTTCTACAGGTACTGAATCTGAAAGGGGTAAACTTCCACAGGCACTGACTCTCACTGGTGTACACTTCCACAGGCACTGACTCTGAATGGGGTAAACTTCCACAGGTGCTGAATCTGAATGGGGTAAACTTCCACAGGCACTGAGTCTGAAAGGGGTAAACTTCCACAGGCACTGACTCTCACTGGGGTGCATTTCCACAGGCACTGACTCTCACTTGGGTACACTTCGACACGCACTGACTCTCACTGGCGTACATTTCCACAGGCACTGACTCTCACTGGGGTACATTTCCACATGCACTGACTCTGAGTGGGGTACACTTCCATAGGCTCTGAATCTGAATGGGGTAAAGTTACACAGGCACTGACTCTGAATTGGTTACAGTTCCACAGGCAATGACTCTCAGTGGGGTACACTTCGACAGGCGCTGACTCTGACTGGGTAACCTTGCACAGGCACTGACTCTCACTGGGGTACACTTCCACAGGCACTGACTCTGAATGGGGTAAACTTCCACAGGCACTGACTCTCACTGGAATACACTTCCACAGGCAACGACTCTGAGTGGGGCAAATGTCTACTGGCACTGACTCTCTCTGAGAAACAGTTCCACAGGCACTGACTCTCACTTGGGTAAATTTCCACAGGCGCTGACTCTCACTTGGGTACACTTCTACAGGCACTGACTCTCACTTGGGTAAACTTCTACAGGCACTGACTCTCACTGGGGTACATTTCAACAGGCACTGACTCTGAATGGGGTAAACTTCCACAGGCACTGACTATGAATGGGGTACTCTTCCACAGGCACTGACTCTGAATGGGGTAATCATCTGCAGGCACTGAATATGAATGGGGTAAACTTCTACAGTTACTGAATCTGAATGGGGTAAACTTCCACAGGCACTGACTCTCACTGGGGTACACTTCCACAGGCACTGACTCTCACTGGGGTACACTTACACAGGCACTGACTCTGTGTGGCTTAAACTTCCAAAGGCACTGACTCTCACTGGGGTAAACCTCCCGAGGCAATGACTCTCACTGGGGTAAACTTCCACAGGCACTGACTCCCACTGGGAGACACTTCCACAGGCACTGACTCTGAATGGGGTAAACTTCCACAGGCACTGAAATAAAAGCAAAATACTGCGGATGCTGGAAATCTGAAACAAGAACAAGAATTGCAGGAATCACTCAGCATGTCTGGCAGCATCTGTGGAAAGAGAAGCAGAGTTAACGTTTCGGGTCAGTGACCCTTCTTCGGAGCTGACAAATATTAGAAAAGTCACAGATTATAAACAAGTGAGGTGGGGGTGGGGCAAGAGATAACAAAGGAGAAGGTGCAGATTGGACCAGGCCACATCGCAGACCAAAAGATCACGGAGAAAAGGCAAACAATATTGCTTGTCTTTCAACACACCATTAACATATTGTTTGCCTTTTCTCCGTGAACTTTTGGTCAGCTATGAGGCCTGGTCCAATCTGCACCTGCTACTTTATTATCTCTTGCCCCACCCCCTCCTCACTTGTTTATAATCTGTGACTTTACTAATATTTGTCAGTTCCGAAGAAGGGTCACTGACCCGAAACGTAAATTCTGCTTCTCTTTCCACAGATGCTGCCACCTGCTGAGTGATTCCAGCATTTCTTGTTTTTGTTCCACAGGCACTGACCCTCACTTGGGTGCACTTCCACAGGCACTGACTCTGAATGGGGTAATCTTCCACAGGCACTGAATCTCACTGGGGCACACTTCCAAAGGCAATGACTCTCACTGGGGTACATTTCCACAGGCACTGACTCTCATTGGGGTACATTTCCACAGGCACTGATTCTCACTTGGGTACACTTCTTCAGGCACTGACTCTCACTGGGGTACATTTCCACAGGCACTGACTCTCATTGGGGTACATTTCCACAGGCACTGACTCTCACTTGGGTACACTTCTGCAGGCACTGACTCTCACTGGGGTACATTTCCACAGGCACTGACTCTCATTGGGGTACATTTCCACAGGCACTGATTCTCACTTGGGTACACTTCTTCAGGCACTGACTCTCACTGGGGTTCATTTACACATGCACTGACTCTCATGAGGGTACATTTACACATGCACTGACTCTGAGTGGGGGACACTTCTATAGGCACTGAATCTGAATGGTGTAAACTTCTAGAGGTACTGAATCTGAATGCGGTAAACTTGCACAGGCACTGACTCTGAATGGGATAATCTTCCAAAGGCACAGACTCTCACTGGGGTACATTTCCACAGGCACTGACTCTGAATGGGTTAAACTTCCACAGGCACTGACTCTAACTGGGGTACACTTCGACAGGCACTGAATCTGAATGTTGTAAACTTCTACAGGTACTGAATCTGAATGGGGTAAACTTCCACAGGCACTGACTTTCACTGGGGTACATTTCCACAGGCACTGACTCTCACTGGGGTATACTTACACAGGCACTGACTCGGAATAGGGAAAACTTCCAAAGGCACTGACTCTCACTGGGGTACACTTCCACAGGCACTGACTCTGAATGGGGTAAACTTCCACAGGCACTGACTCTGAATGGGGTTAACTTCTACAGGCTCTGAATCTGAATGGGGTAAACTTCTACAGGTACTTTATCTGAATGGGGTTAACTTCTACAGGCACTGACTCTGAATGTGGTAAACTTCCACAGGCACTGACTCTCACTGGGGTACACTTCCAAAGGCACTGAATCTGAATGGGGTAAACTTCCACAGGCACTGTCTATGAATTGGGTAAACATCCACAGGTACTGACTCTGAATGGGGAAATCTTCCAGAGGCAATGACTCTAACTGGGGTACACTCCCACAGGCACTGACTCTCACAGGGGGACACTTGTACAGCCACTGACTCTGAATGGGGTACACTTCCACAGGCATTGACCCTCACTTGGGTGCACTTCCACAGGCACTGACTCTCACTGGGGTACACTTCCAGAGGCACTGACTCTGAATGGGGTAAACTTCCACAGGCACTGACTCTCACTGGGGTACACTTCCAGAGGCACTGACGCTCACTGGGGTACTTTTTCACAGGCACTGACTCTCACTGGGGTGCAATTCCACAGGCACTGACTCTCACTTGGGTACACTTCTACAGGCACTGACTCTCACTGGCGTACATTTCCACAGGCACTGACGCTCACTGGGGTACATTTCCACATGCACTGACTCTGAGTGGGGTACACTTCCATAGGCAGCGACTCCTAATGGTGAGCCGCTTCCCAGCCACTGAATCTCACTTTGTTCCACTTCTACAGGCACTGACTCTCACAGGGGTACATTTCCACAGGCACTGACTCTGAATGTGGTAAACTGCCACAGGCATTGACTCCCACAGGAGTACACTTCCACAGGTACTGAATCTGAATGGCGTAAACTTCCACAGGCACAGAATCTGAATGGGGTAAACTTCCACAGGCACTGACTCTCACAGCAGTACACTTCCACAGGCACTGATTCTGAACGGGGTGAACTTCCACAGGCATTTACTCTCACTGGGGTACACTTCCACAGGCACTGAATCTGAATGAGGTAAAGTTCCACAGGCACTGACTCTGAATTGGTTACAGTTCCACATGCAATGACTCTCAGTGGGGTGCACTTCGACAGGCACTGACTCTGACTGGGTAAACTTCCACATGCACTGACTCTCACTGGGGTAAACTTCCACAGGCACTGACACTGAATGGGGTAAACATCCAAAGGTACTGACTCTGAATGGGGAAATTCTCCAGAGGCAATGACTCTAACTGGGGCACACTCCCACAGGCACTGACTCTCACAGGGGGACACTTCCACAGCCACTGACTCTGAATGGGGTACACTTCCACAGGCATTGACCCTCACTTGGGTGCACTTCCACAGGCACTGACTCTCACCAGGGTACACTTCCAGAGGCACTGACTCTGAATGGGGTAAACTTCCACTGGCACTGACTCTCACTGTGGTGCATTTCCACTGGCACTGACTCTCACTTGTGTACACTTCGACAGGCACTGACTCTCACTGGCGTACATTTCCACAGGCACTGACTCTCACTGGGGTACATTTCCACATGCACTGACTCTGAGTGGAGTACACTTCCATAGCCAGTGACTCCTAATGGTGAGCCTCTTCCCAGCCACTGAATCTCACTGGGGTACACTTCTATAGGCACTGACTCTCACAGGGGTACATTTCCACAGGCACTGACTCTGAATGTGGTAAACTTACACAGGCATTGACTCTCACAGCAGTACACTTCCACAGGCACTGATTCTGAATGGGGTGAACTTCCACAGGCATTTACTCTCATTGGGTACACTTCCACAGGCACTGAATCTGAATTGGTTACAGTTCCACAGGCAATGACTCTCACTGGGGTACATTTCCACATGCACTGACTTTGAGTGGGGTACACTTCCATATGCAGTGACTCCTAATGGTGAGCCGCATCCCAGCCACTGAATCTCACTGGGGTACACTACTACAGGCACTGACTCTCACAGGGGTACATTTCCACAGGCACTGACTCTGAATGTGGTAAACTTCCACAGGCATTGACTCTCACAGGAGTACACTTCCACAGGCACTGAATCTGAATGGCGTAAACTTCCACAGGCACTGACTCTCACTGGGGTACGCTTCCACAGCCACTGAATCTGAATGGGGTAAACTTCCACAGGAACTGACTCTCACTTGGGTTCACTTCTGCAGGCACTGACTCTCACTGGGGGACATTGACACATGCACTGACTCTCATTAGGGTACATTTACACATGCACTGACTCTGAGTGGGGGACACTTCTATAGGCACTGAATCTGAATGGTGTAAACTTCTAGAGGTACTGAATCTGAATGCGGTAAACTTGCACAGGCACTGACTCTGAATGGGATAATCTTCCAAAGGCACAGACTCTCACTGGGGTACATTTCCACAGGCACTGACTCTGAATGGGTTAAACTTCCACAGGCACTGACTCTCACTGGGGTACACTTCCACAGGCACTGACTCTCACTGGGGTAAAATTCAACAGGCACTGACTCTAACTGGGGTACACTTCGACAGGCACTGAATCTGAATGTGGTAAACTTCTACAGGTACTGACTCTGAATGGGATAATCTTCCAAAGGCACAGACTCTCACTGGGGTACATTTCCACAGGCACTGACTCTGAATGGGTTAAATTTCCACAGGCACTGACTCTCACTGGGGTACATTTCCACAGGCACTGACTCTCATTGGGGTACATTTCCACAGGCACTGACTCTCACTTGGGTACACTTCTGCAGGCACTGACTCTCACTGGGGTACATTTCCACAGGCACTGACTCTCATTGGGGTACATTTCCACAGGCACTGATTCTCACTTGGGTACACTTCTTCAGGCACTGACTCTCACTGGGGTTCATTTACACATGCACTGACTCTCATGAGGGTACATTTACACATGCACTGACTCTGAGTGGGGGACACTTCTATAGGCACTGAATCTGAATGGTGTAAACTTCTAGAGGTACTGAATCTGAATGCGGTAAACTTGCACAGGCACTGACTCTGAATGGGATAATCTTCCAAAGGCACAGACTCTCACTGGGGTACATTTCCACAGGCACTGACTCTGAATGGGTTAAACTTCCACAGGCACTGACTCTAACTGGGGTACACTTCGACAGGCACTGAATCTGAATGTTGTAAACTTCTACAGGTACTGAATCTGAATGGGGTAAACTTCCACAGGCACTGACTTTCACTGGGGTACATTTCCACAGGCACTGACTCTCACTGGGGTATACTTGCACAGGCACTGACTCGGAATAGGGAAAACTTCCAAAGGCACTGACTCTCACTGGGGTACACTTCCACAGGCACTGACTCTGAATGGGGTAAACTTCCACAGGTGCTGAATCTGAATGGGGTAAACTTCCACAGGCACTGAGTCTGAAAGGGGTAAACTTCCGCAGGCACTGACTCTCACTGGGGTGCATTTCCACAGGCACTGACTCTCACTTGGGTACACTTCGACACGCACTGACTCTCACTGGCGTACATTTCCACAGGCACTGACTCCCACTGGGAGACACTTCCACAGGCACTGACTCTGAATGGGGTAAACTTCCACAGGCACTGAAATAAAAGCAAAATACTGCGGATGCTGGAAATCTGAAACAAGAACAAGAATTGCAGGAATCACTCAGCATGTCTGGCAGCATCTGTGGAAAGAGAAGCAGAGTTAACGTTTCGGGTCAGTGACCCTTCTTCGGAGCTGACAAATATTAGAAAAGTCACAGATTATAAACAAGTGAGGTGGGGGTGGGGCAAGAGATAACAAAGGAGAAGGTGCAGATTGGACCAGGCCACATCGCAGACCAAAAGATCACGGAGAAAAGGCAAACAATATTGCTTTGTCTTTCAACACACCATTAACATATTGTTTGCCTTTTCTCCGTGAACTTTTGGTCAGCTATGAGGCCTGGTCCAATCTGCACCTGCTACTTTATTATCTCTTGCCCCACCCCCTCCTCACTTGTTTATAATCTGTGACTTTACTAATATTTGTCAGTTCCGAAGAAGGGTCACTGACCCGAAACGTAAATTCTGCTTCTCTTTCCACAGATGCTGCCACCTGCTGAGTGATTCCAGCATTTCTTGTTTTTGTTCCACAGGCACTGACCCTCACTTGGGTGCACTTCCACAGGCACTGACTCTGAATGGGGTAATCTTCCACAGGCACTGAATCTCACTGGGGCACACTTCCACAGGCACTGACTCTCACTGGGGTACATTTCCACAGGCACTGACTCTCATTGGGGTACATTTCCACAGGCACTGATTCTCACTTGGGTACACTTCTTCAGGCACTGACTCTCACTGGGGTACATTTCCACAGGCACTGACTCTCATTGGGGTACATTTCCACAGGCACTGACTCTCACTTGGGTACACTTCTGCAGGCACTGACTCTCACTGGGGTACATTTCCACAGGCACTGACTCTCATTGGGGTACATTTCCACAGGCACTGATTCTCACTTGGGTACACTTCTTCAGGCACTGACTCTCACTGGGGTTCATTTACACATGCACTGACTCTCATGAGGGTACATTTACACATGCACTGACTCTGAGTGGGGGACACTTCTATAGGCACTGAATCTGAATGGTGTAAACTTCTAGAGGTACTGAATCTGAATGCGGTAAACTTGCACAGGCACTGACTCTGAATGGGATAATCTTCCAAAGGCACAGACTCTCACTGGGGTACATTTCCACAGGCACTGACTCTGAATGGGTTAAACTTCCACAGGCACTGACTCTAACTGGGGTACACTTCGACAGGCACTGAATCTGAATGTTGTAAACTTCTACAGGTACTGAATCTGAATGGGGTAAACTTCCACAGGCACTGACTTTCACTGGGGTACATTTCCACAGGCACTGACTCTCACTGGGGTATACTTACACAGGCACTGACTCGGAATAGGGAAAACTTCCAAAGGCACTGACTCTCACTGGGGTACACTTCCACAGGCACTGACTCTGAATGGGGTAAACTTCCACAGGCACTGACTCTGAATGGGGTTAACTTCTACAGGCTCTGAATCTGAATGGGGTAAACTTCTACAGGTACTTTATCTGAATGGGGTAAACTTCCACAGGCACTGAATCTCACTGGGGTACACTTACACAGGCACTGACTCTGAATGTGGTAAACTTCCACAGGCACTGACTCTCACTGGGGTACACTTCCAAAGGCACTGAATCTGAATGGGGTAAACTTCCACAGGCACTGTCTATGAATTGGGTAAACATCCACAGGTACTGACTCTGAATGGGGAAATCTTCCAGAGGCAATGACTCTAACTGGGGTACACTCCCACAGGCACTGACTCTCACAGGGGGACACTTGTACAGCCACTGACTCTGAATGGGGTACACTTCCACAGGCATTGACCCTCACTTGGGTGCACTTCCACAGGCACTGACTCTCACTGGGGTACACTTCCAGAGGCACTGACTCTGAATGGGGTAAACTTCCACAGGCACTGACTCTCACTGGGGTACACTTCCAGAGGCACTGACGCTCACTGGGGTACTTTTTCACAGGCACTGACTCTCACTGGGGTGCAATTCCACAGGCACTGACTCTCACTTGGGTACACTTCTACAGGCACTGACTCTCACTGGCGTACATTTCCACAGGCACTGACGCTCACTGGGGTACATTTCCACATGCACTGACTCTGAGTGGGGTACACTTCCATAGGCAGCGACTCCTAATGGTGAGCCGCTTCCCAGCCACTGAATCTCACTTTGTTCCACTTCTACAGGCACTGACTCTCACAGGGGTACATTTCCACAGGCACTGACTCTGAATGTGGTAAACTGCCACAGGCATTGACTCCCACAGGAGTACACTTCCACAGGTACTGAATCTGAATGGCGTAAACTTCCACAGGCACAGAATCTGAATGGGGTAAACTTCCACAGGCACTGACTCTCACAGCAGTACACTTCCACAGGCACTGATTCTGAACGGGGTGAACTTCCACAGGCATTTACTCTCACTGGGGTACACTTCCACAGGCACTGAATCTGAATGAGGTAAAGTTCCACAGGCACTGACTCTGAATTGGTTACAGTTCCACATGCAATGACTCTCAGTGGGGTGCACTTCGACAGGCACTGACTCTGACTGGGTAAACTTCCACATGCACTGACTCTCACTGGGGTACACTTCCACAGGCACTGACACTGAATGGGGTAAACATCCAAAGGTACTGACTCTGAATGGGGAAATTCTCCAGAGGCAATGACTCTAACTGGGGCACACTCCCACAGGCACTGACTCTCACAGGGGGACACTTCCACAGCCACTGACTCTGAATGGGGTACACTTCCACAGGCATTGACCCTCACTTGGGTGCACTTCCACAGGCACTGACTCTCACCAGGGTACACTTCCAGAGGCACTGACTCTGAATGGGGTAAACTTCCACTGGCACTGACTCTCACTGTGGTGCATTTCCACTGGCACTGACTCTCACTTGTGTACACTTCGACAGGCACTGACTCTCACTGGCGTACATTTCCACAGGCACTGACTCTCACTGGGGTACATTTCCACATGCACTGACTCTGAGTGGAGTACACTTCCATAGCCAGTGACTCCTAATGGTGAGCCTCTTCCCAGCCACTGAATCTCACTGGGGTACACTTCTATAGGCACTGACTCTCACAGGGGTACATTTCCACAGGCACTGACTCTGAATGTGGTAAACTTACACAGGCATTGACTCTCACAGCAGTACACTTCCACAGGCACTGATTCTGAATGGGGTGAACTTCCACAGGCATTTACTCTCATTGGGTACACTTCCACAGGCACTGAATCTGAATTGGTTACAGTTCCACAGGCAATGACTCTCACTGGGGTACATTTCCACATGCACTGACTTTGAGTGGGGTACACTTCCATATGCAGTGACTCCTAATGGTGAGCCGCATCCCAGCCACTGAATCTCACTGGGGTACACTACTACAGGCACTGACTCTCACAGGGGTACATTTCCACAGGCACTGACTCTGAATGTGGTAAACTTCCACAGGCATTGACTCTCACAGGAGTACACTTCCACAGGCACTGAATCTGAATGGCGTAAACTTCCACAGGCACTGACTCTCACTGGGGTACGCTTCCACAGCCACTGAATCTGAATGGGGTAAACTTCCACAGGAACTGACTCTCACTTGGGTTCACTTCTGCAGGCACTGACTCTCACTGGGGGACATTGACACATGCACTGACTCTCATTAGGGTACATTTACACATGCACTGACTCTGAGTGGGGGACACTTCTATAGGCACTGAATCTGAATGGTGTAAACTTCTAGAGGTACTGAATCTGAATGCGGTAAACTTGCACAGGCACTGACTCTGAATGGGATAATCTTCCAAAGGCACAGACTCTCACTGGGGTACATTTCCACAGGCACTGACTCTGAATGGGTTAAACTTCCACAGGCACTGACTCTAACTGGGGTACACTTCGACAGGCACTGAATCTGAATGTTGTAAACTTCTACAGGTACTGAATCTGAATGGGGTAAACTTCCACAGGCACTGACTTTCACTGGGGTACATTTCCACAGGCACTGACTCTCACTGGGGTATACTTGCACAGGCACTGACTCGGAATAGGGAAAACTTCCAAAGGCACTGACTCTCACTGGGGTACACTTCCACAGGCACTGACTCTGAATGGGGTAAACTTCCACAGGTGCTGAATCTGAATGGGGTAAACTTCCACAGGCACTGAGTCTGAAAGGGGTAAACTTCCACAGGCACTGACTCTCACTGGGGTGCATTTCCACAGGCACTGACTCTCACTTGGGTACACTTCGACACGCACTGACTCTCACTGGCGTACATTTCCACAGGCACTGACTCCCACTGGGAGACACTTCCACAGGCACTGACTCTGAATGGGGTAAACTTCCACAGGCACTGAAATAAAAGCAAAATACTGCGGATGCTGGAAATCTGAAACAAGAACAAGAATTGCAGGAATCACTCAGCATGTCTGGCAGCATCTGTGGAAAGAGAAGCAGAGTTAACGTTTCGGGTCAGTGACCCTTCTTCGGAGCTGACAAATATTAGAAAAGTCACAGATTATAAACAAGTGAGGTGGGGGTGGGGCAAGAGATAACAAAGGAGAAGGTGCAGATTGGACCAGGCCACATCGCAGACCAAAAGATCACGGAGAAAAGGCAAACAATATTGCTTTGTCTTTCAACACACCATTAACATATTGTTTGCCTTTTCTCCGTGAACTTTTGGTCAGCTATGAGGCCTGGTCCAATCTGCACCTGCTACTTTATTATCTCTTGCCCCACCCCCTCCTCACTTGTTTATAATCTGTGACTTTACTAATATTTGTCAGTTCCGAAGAAGGGTCACTGACCCGAAACGTAAATTCTGCTTCTCTTTCCACAGATGCTGCCACCTGCTGAGTGATTCCAGCATTTCTTGTTTTTGTTCCACAGGCACTGACCCTCACTTGGGTGCACTTCCACAGGCACTGACTCTGAATGGGGTAATCTTCCACAGGCACTGAATCTCACTGGGGCACACTTCCACAGGCACTGACTCTCACTGGGGTACATTTCCACAGGCACTGACTCTCATTGGGGTACATTTCCACAGGCACTGATTCTCACTTGGGTACACTTCTTCAGGCACTGACTCTCACTGGGGTACATTTCCACAGGCACTGACTCTCATTGGGGTACATTTCCACAGGCACTGACTCTCACTTGGGTACACTTCTGCAGGCACTGACTCTCACTGGGGTACATTTCCACAGGCACTGACTCTCATTGGGGTACATTTCCACAGGCACTGATTCTCACTTGGGTACACTTCTTCAGGCACTGACTCTCACTGGGGTTCATTTACACATGCACTGACTCTCATGAGGGTACATTTACACATGCACTGACTCTGAGTGGGGGACACTTCTATAGGCACTGAATCTGAATGGTGTAAACTTCTAGAGGTACTGAATCTGAATGCGGTAAACTTGCACAGGCACTGACTCTGAATGGGATAATCTTCCAAAGGCACAGACTCTCACTGGGGTACATTTCCACAGGCACTGACTCTGAATGGGTTAAACTTCCACAGGCACTGACTCTAACTGGGGTACACTTCGACAGGCACTGAATCTGAATGTTGTAAACTTCTACAGGTACTGAATCTGAATGGGGTAAACTTCCACAGGCACTGACTTTCACTGGGGTACATTTCCACAGGCACTGACTCTCACTGGGGTATACTTACACAGGCACTGACTCGGAATAGGGAAAACTTCCAAAGGCACTGACTCTCACTGGGGTACACTTCCACAGGCACTGACTCTGAATGGGGTAAACTTCCACAGGCACTGACTCTGAATGGGGTTAACTTCTACAGGCTCTGAATCTGAATGGGGTAAACTTCTACAGGTACTTTATCTGAATGGGGTAAACTTCCACAGGCACTGAATCTCACTGGGGTACACTTACACAGGCACTGACTCTGAATGTGGTAAACTTCCACAGGCACTGACTCTCACTGGGGTACACTTCCAAAGGCACTGAATCTGAATGGGGTAAACTTCCACAGGCACTGTCTATGAATTGGGTAAACATCCACAGGTACTGACTCTGAATGGGGAAATCTTCCAGAGGCAATGACTCTAACTGGGGTACACTCCCACAGGCACTGACTCTCACAGGGGGACACTTGTACAGCCACTGACTCTGAATGGGGTACACTTCCACAGGCATTGACCCTCACTTGGGTGCACTTCCACAGGCACTGACTCTCACTGGGGTACACTTCCAGAGGCACTGACTCTGAATGGGGTAAACTTCCACAGGCACTGACTCTCACTGGGGTACACTTCCAGAGGCACTGACGCTCACTGGGGTACTTTTTCACAGGCACTGACTCTCACTGGGGTGCAATTCCACAGGCACTGACTCTCACTTGGGTACACTTCTACAGGCACTGACTCTCACTGGCGTACATTTCCACAGGCACTGACGCTCACTGGGGTACATTTCCACATGCACTGACTCTGAGTGGGGTACACTTCCATAGGCAGCGACTCCTAATGGTGAGCCGCTTCCCAGCCACTGAATCTCACTTTGTTCCACTTCTACAGGCACTGACTCTCACAGGGGTACATTTCCACAGGCACTGACTCTGAATGTGGTAAACTGCCACAGGCATTGACTCCCACAGGAGTACACTTCCACAGGTACTGAATCTGAATGGCGTAAACTTCCACAGGCACAGAATCTGAATGGGGTAAACTTCCACAGGCACTGACTCTCACAGCAGTACACTTCCACAGGCACTGATTCTGAACGGGGTGAACTTCCACAGGCATTTACTCTCACTGGGGTACACTTCCACAGGCACTGAATCTGAATGAGGTAAAGTTCCACAGGCACTGACTCTGAATTGGTTACAGTTCCACATGCAATGACTCTCAGTGGGGTGCACTTCGACAGGCACTGACTCTGACTGGGTAAACTTCCACATGCACTGACTCTCACTGGGGTACACTTCCACAGGCACTGACACTGAATGGGGTAAACATCCAAAGGTACTGACTCTGAATGGGGAAATTCTCCAGAGGCAATGACTCTAACTGGGGCACACTCCCACAGGCACTGACTCTCACAGGGGGACACTTCCACAGCCACTGACTCTGAATGGGGTACACTTCCACAGGCATTGACCCTCACTTGGGTGCACTTCCACAGGCACTGACTCTCACCAGGGTACACTTCCAGAGGCACTGACTCTGAATGGGGTAAACTTCCACTGGCACTGACTCTCACTGTGGTGCATTTCCACTGGCACTGACTCTCACTTGTGTACACTTCGACAGGCACTGACTCTCACTGGCGTACATTTCCACAGGCACTGACTCTCACTGGGGTACATTTCCACATGCACTGACTCTGAGTGGAGTACACTTCCATAGCCAGTGACTCCTAATGGTGAGCCTCTTCCCAGCCACTGAATCTCACTGGGGTACACTTCTATAGGCACTGACTCTCACAGGGGTACATTTCCACAGGCACTGACTCTGAATGTGGTAAACTTACACAGGCATTGACTCTCACAGCAGTACACTTCCACAGGCACTGATTCTGAATGGGGTGAACTTCCACAGGCATTTACTCTCATTGGGTACACTTCCACAGGCACTGAATCTGAATTGGTTACAGTTCCACAGGCAATGACTCTCACTGGGGTACATTTCCACATGCACTGACTTTGAGTGGGGTACACTTCCATATGCAGTGACTCCTAATGGTGAGCCGCATCCCAGCCACTGAATCTCACTGGGGTACACTACTACAGGCACTGACTCTCACAGGGGTACATTTCCACAGGCACTGACTCTGAATGTGGTAAACTTCCACAGGCATTGACTCTCACAGGAGTACACTTCCACAGGCACTGAATCTGAATGGCGTAAACTTCCACAGGCACTGACTCTCACTGGGGTACGCTTCCACAGCCACTGAATCTGAATGGGGTAAACTTCCACAGGAACTGACTCTCACTTGGGTTCACTTCTGCAGGCACTGACTCTCACTGGGGGACATTGACACATGCACTGACTCTCATTAGGGTACATTTACACATGCACTGACTCTGAGTGGGGGACACTTCTATAGGCACTGAATCTGAATGGTGTAAACTTCTAGAGGTACTGAATCTGAATGCGGTAAACTTGCACAGGCACTGACTCTGAATGGGATAATCTTCCAAAGGCACAGACTCTCACTGGGGTACATTTCCACAGGCACTGACTCTGAATGGGTTAAACTTCCACAGGCACTGACTCTCACTGGGGTACACTTCCACAGGCACTGACTCTCACTGGGGTAAAATTCAACAGGCACTGACTCTAACTGGGGTACACTTCGACAGGCACTGAATCTGAATGTGGTAAACTTCTACAGGTACTGAATCTGAATGGGATAATCTTCCAAAGGCACAGACTCTCACTGGGGTACATTTCCACAGGCACTGACTCTGAATGGGTTAAATTTCCACAGGCACTGACTCTCACTGGGGTACATTTCCACAGGCACTGACTCTCATTGGGGTACATTTCCACAGGCACTGACTCTCACTTGGGTACACTTCTGCAGGCACTGACTCTCACTGGGGTACATTTCCACAGGCACTGACTCTCATTGGGGTACATTTCCACAGGCACTGATTCTCACTTGGGTACACTTCTTCAGGCACTGACTCTCACTGGGGTTCATTTACACATGCACTGACTCTCTTGAGGGTACATTTACACATGCACTGACTCTGAGTGGGGGACACTTCTATAGGCACTGAATCTGAATGGTGTAAACTTCTAGAGGTACTGAATCTGAATGCGGTAAACTTGCACAGGCACTGACTCTGAATGGGATAATCTTCCAAAGGCACAGACTCTCACTGGGGTACATTTCCACAGGCACTGACTCTGAATGGGTTAAACTTCCACAGGCACTGACTCTAACTGGGGTACACTTCGACAGGCACTGAATCTGAATGTTGTAAACTTCTACAGGTACTGAATCTGAATGGGGTAAACTTCCACAGGCACTGACTTTCACTGGGGTACATTTCCACAGGCACTGACTCTCACTGGGGTATACTTGCACAGGCACTGACTCGGAATAGGGAAAACTTCCAAAGGCACTGACTCTCACTGGGGTACACTTCCACAGGCACTGACTCTGAATGGGGTAAACTTCCACAGGCACTGACTCTGAATGGGGTTAACTTCTACAGGCTCTGAATCTGAATGGGGTAAACTTCTACAGGTACTTTATCTGAATGGGGTAAACTTCCACAGGCACTGAATCTCACTGGGGTACACTTACACAGGCACTGACTCTGAATGTGGTAAACTTCCACAGGCACTGACTCTCACTGGGGTACACTTCCAAAGGCACTGAATCTGAATGGGGTAAACTTCCACAGGCACTGTCTATGAATTGGGTAAACATCCACAGGTACTGACTCTGAATGGGGAAATCTTCCAGAGGCAATGACTCTAACTGGGGTACACTCCCACAGGCACTGACTCTCACAGGGGGACACTTGTACAGCCACTGACTCTGAATGGGGTACACTTCCACAGGCATTGACCCTCACTTGGGTGCACTTCCACAGGCACTGACTCTCACTGGGGTACACTTCCAGAGGCACTGACTCTGAATGGGGTAAACTTCCACAGGCACTGACTCTCACTGGGGTACACTTCCAGAGGCACTGACGCTCACTGGGGTACTTTTTCACAGGCACTGACTCTCACTGGGGTGCAATTCCACAGGCACTGACTCTCACTTGGGTACACTTCTACAGGCACTGACTCTCACTGGCGTACATTTCCACAGGCACTGACGCTCACTGGGGTACATTTCCACATGCACTGACTCTGAGTGGGGTACACTTCCATAGGCAGCGACTCCTAATGGTGAGCCGCTTCCCAGCCACTGAATCTCACTTTGTTCCACTTCTACAGGCACTGACTCTCACAGGGGTACATTTCCACAGGCACTGACTCTGAATGTGGTAAACTGCCACAGGCATTGACTCCCACAGGAGTACACTTCCACAGGCACTGAATCTGAATGGCGTAAACTTCCACAGGCACAGAATCTGAATGGGGTAAACTTCCACAGGCACTGACTCTCACAGCAGTACACTTCCACAGGCACTGATTCTGAATGGGGTGAACTTCCACAGGCATTTACTCTCACTGGGGTACACTTCCACAGGCACTGAATCTGAATGAGGTAAAGTTCCACAGGCACTGACTCTGAATTGGTTACAGTTCCACATGCAATGACTCTCAGTGGGGTGCACTTCGACAGGCACTGACTCTGACTGGGTAAACTTCCACATGCACTGACTCTCACTGGGGTACACTTCCACAGGCACTGACACTGAATGGGGTAAACATCCAAAGGTACTGACTCTGAATGGGGAAATTCTCCAGAGGCAATGACTCTAACTGGGGCACACTCCCACAGGCACTGACTCTCACAGGGGGACACTTCCACAGCCACTGACTCTGAATGGGGTACACTTCCACAGGCATTGACCCTCACTTGGGTGCACTTCCACAGGCACTGACTCTCACCAGGGTACACTTCCAGAGGCACTGACTCTGAATGGGGTAAACTTCCACTGGCACTGACTCTCACTGTGGTGCATTTCCACAGGCACTGACTCTCACTTGTGTACACTTCGACAGGCACTGACTCTCACTGGCGTACATTTCCACAGGCACTGACTCTCACTGGGGTACATTTCCACATGCACTGACTCTGAGTGGAGTACACTTCCATAGCCAGTGACTCCTAATGGTGAGCCTCTTCCCAGCCACTGAATCTCACTGGGGTACACTTCTATAGGCACTGACTCTCACAGGGGTACATTTCCACAGGCACTGACTCTGAATGTGGTAAACTTACACAGGCATTGACTCTCACAGCAGTACACTTCCACAGGCACTGATTCTGAATGGGGTGAACTTCCACAGGCATTTACTCTCATTGGGTACACTTCCACAGGCACTGAATCTGAATTGGTTACAGTTCCACAGGCAATGACTCTCACTGGGGTACATTTCCACATGCACTGACTTTGAGTGGGGTACACTTCCATATGCAGTGACTCCTAATGGTGAGCCGCATCCCAGCCACTGAATCTCACTGGGGTACACTACTACAGGCACTGACTCTCACAGGGGTACATTTCCACAGGCACTGACTCTGAATGTGGTAAACTTCCACAGGCATTGACTCTCACAGGAGTACACTTCCACAGGCACTGAATCTGAATGGCGTAAACTTCCACAGGCACTGACTCTCACTGGGGTACGCTTCCACAGCCACTGAATCTGAATGGGGTAAACTTCCACAGGCACTGACTCTCACTTGGGTTCACTTCTGCAGGCACTGACTCTCACTGGGGGACATTGACACATGCACTGACTCTCATTAGGGTACATTTACACATGCACTGACTCTGAGTGGGGGACACTTCTAGAGGCACTGAATCTGAATGGTGTAAACTTCTAGAGGTACTGAATCTGAATGCGGTAAACTTGCACAGGCACTGACTCTGAATGGGATAATCTTCCAAAGGCACAGACTCTCACTGGGGTACATTTCGACAGGCACTGACTCTGAATGGGTTAAACTTCCACAGGCACTGACTCTCACTGGGGTACACTTCCACAGGCACTGACTCTCACTGGGGTAAAATTCAACAGGCACTGACTCTAACTGGGGTACACTTCGACAGGCACTGAATCTGAATGTGGTAAACTTCTACAGGTACTGAATCTGAATGGGGAAAACTTCCACAGGCACTGACTTTCACTGGGGTACATTTCCACAGGCACTGACTCTCACTGGGGTATACTTACACAGGCACTGACTCGGAATGGGGAAAACTTCCAAATGCACTGACTCTCACTGGGGTACACTTCCACAGGCACTGACTCTGAATGGGGTAAACTTCAACAGGCACTGACTCTGAATGGGGTTAACTTCTACAGGCTCTGAATCTGAATGGGATAAACTTCTACAGGTACTGTATCTGAATGGGGTAAACTTCCACAGGCACTGAATCTCACTGGGGTACACTTACACAGGCACTGACTCTGAATGTGGTACACTTCCACAGGCACTGAATCTGAATGGGGTAAACTTCCACAGGCACTGTCTATGAATTGGGTAAACATCCACAGGTACTGACTCTGAATGGGGAAATCTTCCAGAGGCAATGACTCTAACTGGGGTACACTCCCACAGGCACTGACTCTCACAGGGGGACACTTCCACAGCCACTGACTCTGAATGGGGTACACTTCCACAGGCATTGACCCTCACTTGGGTGCACTTCCACAGGCACTGACTCTCACCGGGGTACACTTCCAGAGGCACTGACTCTGAATGGGGTAAACTTCCACAGGCACTGACTCTCACTGGGGTACACTTCCAGAGGCACTGACGCTCACTGGGGTACTTTTCCCAGGCACTGATTCTCACTGGGGTGCAATTCCACAGGCACTGACTCTCACTTGGGTACACTTCTACAAGCACTGACTCTCACTGGCGTACATTTCCATAGGCACTGACGCTCACTGGGGTACATTTCCACATGCACTGACTCTGAGTGGGGTACACTTCCATAGGCAGCGACTCCTAATGGTGAGCCGCTTCCCAGCCACTGAATCTCACTTTGTTCCACTTCTGCAGGCACTGACTCTCACAGGGGTACATTTCCACAGGCACTGACTCTGAATGTGGTAAACTGCCACAGGCATTGACTCCCACAGGAGTACACTTCCACAGGCACTGAATGTGAATGGTGTAAACTTCCACAGGCACTGAATCTCAATGGGGTAAACTTCCACAGGCACTGACTCTCACAGCAGTACACTTCCACAGGCACTGATTCTGAATGGGGTGAACTTCCACAGGCATTTACTCTCACTGGGGTACACTTCCACAGGCACTGAATCTGAATTGGTTACAGTTCCACAGGCAATGACTCTCAGTGGGGTACACTTCGACAGGCACTGACTCTGACTGGGTAAACTTCCACATGCACTGACTCTCACTGGGGTACACTTCCACAGGCACTGAATCTGAATGGGGTAAACTTCCACAGGCACTGACACTGAATGGGGTAAACATCCAAAGGTACTGACTCTGAATGGGGAAATTCTCCAGAGGCAATGACTCTAACTGGGGCACACTCCCACAGGCACTGACTCTCACAGGGGGACACTTCCACAGTCACTGACTCTGAATGGGGTACACTTCCACAGGCATTGACCCTCACTTGGGTGCACTTCCACAGGCACTGACTCTCACCAGCGTAAACTTCCAGAGGCACTGACTCTGAATGGGGTAAACTTCCACTGGCACTGACTCTCACTGTGGTGCATTTCCACAGGCACTGACTCTCACTTGGGTGCACTTCGACAGGCACTGACTCCGAATGGGGTAAACTTCCGCAGTCACAGACTCTCACTGGGGTACACTTCCAGAGGCATTGACTCTCACTGGGGTACACTTCCACAGGCACTGTCGCTCAAAGGGGAACACTTCCACAGGCACTGACTCTGAATGGGGTAAACTTCCACAGGCACTGACTCTGAATGGTGTAAACTTCCACAGGGACAGTCTCTCTGGGTTACACTTCCACAGGCACTGAATATGAATGGGGTAAACTTCCACAGGCACTGGCTCTCACTGGGGTACACTTCCACAGGCACTGACTCTCACTGGAGTACACTTACACAGGCACTGACTCTGAATGGGGTAAACTTCCAAATGCACTGACTCTCACTGGGGTACACTTCCACAGGCACTGAATCTGAATGGGGTAAACTTCCACAGGCACTGACTCTGAATGGGGCAAACTTCGACAGGCACTGAATCTGAATGGGGTAAACTTCCACAGGCACTGAGTCTGAAAGAGGTAAACTTCCACAGGCACAGACCCTCACTGTGGTGCACTTCCACAGGCACTGACTCTGAATGAGGTAAACTTCCACAGGCACAGACTCTCACTGGGGTACACTTCAACATGCACTGATTCTGAATGGGGTAAACTTCCACAGGCATTGACTCTCACTGGTGTAAACTTCCACATGCACTCAATATGAATGGGGTAAATTCCACAGCCACTGAATCTCACTGGGGTACACTCCACAGGCACTGAATCTGAATGGGGTAAACTTCCCCAGGAACTGACTCTGAAAGGGGTAAGCTTCCACAGGCACTGACTCTGAGTGGGGTACACTTCTATAGGCACTGAATCTGAGTGGTGTAAACTTCTTGAGGTACTGAATCTGAATGGGGTAAACTTGCACAGGCACTGACTCTGAATGGGGTAAACTTCCACAGGCACTGACTCTCACTGGGGTACACTTCCACAGGCACTGACTCTCACTGGGGTACATTTACACATGCACTGACTCTGAATGGGGTAAACTTCCACAGGCACTGACTCTAACCGGGGTACACTGCGACAGGCACTGAATCTGAATGTGCTAAACTTCTACAGGTACTGAATCTGAAAGGGGTAAACTTCCACAGGCACTGACTCTCACTGGTGTACACTTCCACAGGCACTGACTCTGAATGGGGTAAACTTCCACAGGTGCTGAATCTGAATGGGGTAAACTTCCACAGGCACTGAGTCTGAAAGGGGTAAACTTCCACAGGCACTGACTCTCACTGGGGTGCACTTCCACAGGCACTGACTCTGAATGAGGTAAACTTCCACATCACAGACTCTCACTGGGGAACACTTCCACATGCACTGAATCTGAATGGGGTAAACGTCCACAGGCATTGACTCTCACTGGGGTACACTTCCACATGCACTCAATATGAATGGGGTAAATTCCACAGCCGCTGACTCTCACTGGGGTACACTTCCGCAGGCACTGAATCTGAATGGGGTAAACTTCCACAGGCACTGACTCTGAATTGGTTACAGTTCCACAGGCAATGACTCTCAGTGGGGTACACTTCGACAGGCACTGACTCTCACTGGGGTGCTCTTCCACAGGCACTGACACTGAATGGGGTAAACCTCCACAGGCACTGACTCTCACTGGAGTGCTCTTCCACAGGCACTGACTCTGAATGGGGTAAACCTCCACAGGCACTGACTCTCACTGGGGTACACTTCCACAGGCACTGACTCTGAATGGGGTAAACTTCCACAGGCAATGACTCTCAGTGGGGTACAATTCGACAGGCACTGACACTGACTGGGGTAAACTTCCACAGGCACTGACTCTCACTGGGGTACACTTCTTCAGGCACTGACTCTCACTGGGGTACATTTCCACAGGCACTGACTCTCATTGGGGTACATTTCCACAGGCACTGACTCTCACTTGTGTACACTTCCACAGGCACTGACTCTCACTTGGGTACACTTCTGCAGGCACTGACTCTCACTGGGGTACATTTCCACAGGCACTGACTCTCAATGTTGCACATTTCCACATGCACTGACTCTGAGTGGGGTACACTTCTATAGGTACTGAATCTGAGTGGTGTAAACATCTTGAGGTACTGAATCTGAATGGGGTCAACTTGCACAGGTACTGACTCTGAATGGGGTAAACTTCCACAGGCACTGACTCTCACTGGGGTACACTTCCACAGGCACTGACTCTCACTGGGGTGCACTCCCACAGGCACTGACTCCGAATGGGGTAAACTTCCAAAGGCACAGACTCTCACTGGGGTACACTTCCACAGGCACTTAATCTGAATGGGGTAAACATCCACAGGCACTGACTCTCACTGGGGTACACTTCCAGAGGCAATGACTCTCACTAGGGTACACTTCCACAGGCACTGTCGCTCACTGGGCGACACTTCCACAGGCACTGACTCTGAATGGGGTAAACTTCCACAGGCACTGACTCTGAATGGTGTAAACTTCCACAGGCACAGACTCTCACTGGGGTACACTTCCACAGGCACTGACTCTGAATGGGGTAAATTCCACAGGCACTGACTCTCACTGGGATCATTTCCACAGGCACTGAATCTGAATGGGGTAAACTTTTGCAGGCACTGGCTCTCACTGGGGTACACTTACACAGGCACTGACCCTGAATGGGGTAAACTTCTAAATGCACTGACACTCACTGGGGTACACTTCCACAGGCACTGAATCTGAATGGGGTAAACTTCCACAGGCACTGACTCTGAATGGGGTAAACTTCGACAAGCACTGAATCTGAATGTGGCAAACTTCTTCAGGTACTGAATCTGAATGGGGTAAACTTCCACAGGCACTGACTCTCACTGGGGTACACTTCCACAGGCACTGACTCTGAATGGGGTAAACTTCCACAGGTGCTGAATCTGAATGTGGTAAACTTCCACAGGCACTGAGGCTGGAAGGGGTAAACTTCCACAGGCACTGACCCTCACTGGGGTACACTTCCACATGCATTGAATCTGAATGGTGTAAACTTCCACAGGCATTGACTCTCACTGTGGTGCACTTCCACAGGCACTGACTCTCATTGGGGTACATTTCCACAGGCACTGACTCTCACTTGGGTACACTTCCACAGGCACAGACTCACACTGGGGTACACTTCCACATGCACTGAATCTGAATGGGGTAAACTTCCACAGGCATTGACTCTCACTGGGGTACACTTCCACATGCACTCAATGTGAATGGTGTAAATTCCACAGCCACTGACTCTCACTGGGGTACACTTCCACAGGCACTGAATCTGAATGGGGTAAACTTCCCGAGGAACTGACTCTGAATGGGGTAAACTTCCACAGGCACTGACTCTGAATTGGTTGCAGTTCCACAGGCAATGACTCTCAGTGGGGTACACTTCGACAGGCACTGACTCTCACTGGGGTACACTTCCACAGGCACTGACACTGAGTGGGGTAAACCTCCACAGGCACTGACTCTCACTGGAGTGCTCTTCCACAGGCACTGACTCTGAATGGGGTAAACCTCCACAGGCACTGACTCTCACTGGGGTACACTTCCACAGGCACTGACACTGAATGGGGTAAACTTCCACAGGCAATGACTCTCAGTGGGGTACAATTCGACAGGCACTGACACTGACTGGGGTTAACTTCCACAGGCACTGACTCTCACTGGAGTACACTTCCACAGGCACTGACTCTCACTGGGTTACACTTCCACAGGCACTGACTCTGAATGGGGTAAACTTCCACAGGCACTGTCTCTCACTGGAGTACACTTCCACAGGCACTGACTCTCACTGGGGGACACTTCCACAGGCACTGACTCTCACTGTGGTACACTCCCACACACACTGACTCAGAATGGTGTAAACTTCTACAGGCACTGACTATGAATGGGGTAAACTTCCACAGGCACTGACTCTGAATGGGGTAAACTTCCACAGGCACTGACTCTGAATGGTGTAAACTTCCACAGGCACAGACTCTCACTGGGGTACACTTCCACAGGCACTGACTCTGAATGGGGTAAATTCCACAGGCACTGACTCTCACTGGGATCACTTCCACAGGCACTGAATCTGAATGGGGTAAACTTTTGCAGGCACTGGCTCTCACTGGGGTACACTTACACAGGCACTGACCCTGAATGGGGTAAACTTCTAAATGCACTGACTCTGAATGGGGTAAACTTCGACAAGCACTGAATCTGAATGTGGCAAACTTCTTCAGGTACTGAATCTGAATGGGGTAAACTTCCACAGGCACTGACTCTCACTGGGGTACACTTCCACAGGCACTGACTCTGAATGGGGTAAACTTCCACAGGTGCTGAATCTGAATGTGGTAAACTTCCACAGGCACTGAGGCTGGAAGGGGTAAACTTCCACAGGCACTGACCCTCACTGGGGTACACTTCCACATGCATTGAATCTGAATGGTGTAAACTTCCACAGGCATTGACTCTCACTGTGGTGCACTTCCACAGGCACTGACTCTCATTGGGGTACATTTCCACAGGCACTGACTCTCACTTGGGTACACTTCCACAGGCACAGACTCACACTGGGGTACACTTCCACATGCACTGAATCTGAATGGGGTAAACTTCCACAGGCATTGACTCTCACTGGGGTACACTTCCACATGAACTCAATGTGAATGGTGTAAATTCCACAGCCACTGACTCTCACTGGGGTACACTTCCACAGGCACTGAATCTGAATGGGGTAAACTTCCCGAGGAACTGACTCTGAATGGGGTAAACTTCCACAGGCACTGAATCTGAATTGGTTACAGTTCCACAGGCAATGACTCTCACTGGAGTACACTTCCACAGGCACTGACTCTCACTGGGGGACACTTCCACAGGCACTGACTCTCACTGGGGTACACTCCCACACACACTGACTCAGAATGGTGTAAACTTCTACAGGCACTGACTATGAATGGGGTAAACTTCCACAGGCACTGACTCTGAATGGGGTAAACTTCCACAGGCACTGACTCTGAATGGTGTAAACTTCCACAGGCACAGACTCTCACTGGGGTACACTTCCACAGGCACTGACTCTGAATGGGGTAAATTCCACAGGCACTGACTCTCACTGGGATCACTTCCACAGGCACTGAATCTGAATGGGGTAAACTCTTGCAGGCACTGGCTCTCACTGGGGTACACTTACACAGGCACTGACCCTGAATGGGGTAAACTTCTAAATGCACTGACTCTGAATGGGGTAAACTTCGACAAGCACTGAATCTGAATGTGGCAAACTTCTTCAGGTACTGAATCTGAATGGGGTAAACTTCCACAGGCACTGACTCTCACTGGGGTACACTTCCACAGGCACTGACTCTGAATGGGGTAAACTTCCACAGGTGCTGAATCTGAATGTGGTAAACTTCCACAGGCACTGAGGCTGGAAGGGGTAAACTTCCACAGGCACTGACCCTCACTGGGGTACACTTCCACATGCATTGAATCTGAATGGTGTAAACTTCCACAGGCATTGACTCTCACTGTGGTGCACTTCCACAGGCACTGACTCTCATTGGGGTACATTTCCACAGGCACTGACTCTCACTTGGGTACACTTCCACAGGCACAGACTCACACTGGGGTACACTTCCACATGCACTGAATCTGAATGGGGTAAACTTCCAGAGGCATTGTCTCTCACTGGGGTACACTTCCACATGCACTCAATGTGAATGGAGTAAATTCCACAGCCACTGACTCTCACTGGGGTACACTTCCACAGGCACTGAATCTGAATGGGGTAAACTTCCCGAGGAACTGACTCTGAATGGGGTAAACTTCCACAGGCACTGACTCTGAATTGGTTACAGTTCCACAGGCAATGACTCTCAGTGGGGTACACTTCGACAGGCACTGACTCTCACTGGGGTACACTTCCACAGGCACTGACACTGAGTGGGGTAAACCTCCACAGGCACTGACTCTCACTGGAGTGCTCTTCCACAGGCACTGACTCTGAATGGGGTAAACCTCCACAGGCACTGACTCTCACTGGGGTACACTTCCACAGGCACTGACACTGAATGGGGTAAACTTCCACAGGCAATGACTCTCAGTGGGGTCCAATTCGACAGGCACTGACACTGACTGGGGTTAACTTCCACCGGCACTGACTCTCACTGGAGTACACTTCCACAGGCACTGACTCTCACTGGGTTACACTTCCACAGGCACTGACTCTGAATGGGGTAAACTTCCACAGGCACTGTCTCTCACTGGAGTACACTTCCACAGGCACTGACTCTCACTGGGGGACACTTCCACAGGCACTGACTCTCACTGGGGTACACTCCCACACACACTGACTCAGAATGGTGTAAACTTCTACAGGCACTGACTATGAATGGGGTAAACTTCCACAGGCACTGACTCTGAATGGGGTAAACTTCCACAGGCACTGACTCTGACTGGGGTACACTTCCACAGGCACAGACTCACACTGGGGTACACTTCCAAATGCACTGAATCTGAATGGGGTAAACTTCCACAGGCATTGACTCTCACTGGGGTACATTCCACATGCACTCAATATGAATGGGGTAAATTCCACAGCCACTGACTCTCTGGGGTACATTTCCACAGGCACTGACTCTCACTGGGGTACACTCCCACACACACTGACTCAGAATGGTGTAAACTTCCACAGGCACTGACTCTGACTGGGGTACACTTCCACAGGCACTGACTCTCACTGGTGTACACTTCCACAGGCACTGACTCTGAATGGGGTAAACTTCCACAGGTGCTGAATCTGAATGGGGTAAACTTCCACAGGCACTGACTCTCATTGGGGTACATTTCCACAGGCACTGACTCTCACTTGGGTACACTTCCACAGGCACAGACTCACACTGGGGTACACTTCCACATGCACTGAATCTGAATGGGGTAAACTTCCACAGGCACTGAGTCTGAAAGGGGTAAACTTCCACAGGCACTGACTCTCACTGGGGTGCACTTCCACAGGCACTGACTCTGAATGAGGTAAACTTCCACATCACAGACTCTCACTGGGGAACACTTCCACATGCACTGAATCTGAATGGGGTAAACGTCCACAGGCATTGACTCTCACTGGGGTACACTTCCACATGCACTCAATATGAATGGGGTAAATTCCACAGCCACTGACTCTCACTGGGGTACACTTCCACAGGCACTGAATCTGAATGGGGTAAACTTCCACAGGCACTGACTCTGAATTGGTTACAGTTCCACAGGCAATGACTCTCAGTGGGGTACACTTCGACAGGCACTGACTCTCACTGGGGTGCTCTTCCACAGGCACTGACACTGAATGGGGTAAACCTCCACAGGCACTGACACTCACTGGAGTGCTCTTCCACAGGCACTGACTCTGAATGGGGTAAACCTCCACAGGCACTGACTCTCACTGGGTTACTCTTCCACAGGCACTGAATCTCACTGGGGGACACTTCCACAGGCACTGACTCTGAATGGGGTAAACTTCCACAGGCAATGACTCTCAGTGGGGTACAATTCGACAGGCACTGACACTGACTGGGGTAAACTTCCACAGACACTGACTCTCACTGGGGTACACTTCCACAGGCACTGACTCTCACTGGGTTACACTTCCACAGGCACTGACTCTGAATGGGGTAATCTTCCACAGGCACTGTCTCTCACTGGAGTACACTTCCACAGGCACTGACTCTCACTGGGGGACACTTCCACAGGCACTGACTCTCACTGGGGTACACTTCCACAGGCACTGACACAGAATGGTGTAAACTTCTACAGGCACTGACTATGAATGGGGTAAACTTCCACAGGCACTGACTCTGTATGGGGTTAACTTGCACAGGCACTGACTCTGACTGGGGTACACTTCCACAGGCAAAGACACTCACTGGGATACACTTCCTCAGGCACTGACTCTGAATGGGTTAAACTTGCACAGGCCCTGACTCTCACTGGGGTACACTTCTACAGGGACTGACTCTCACTGGGGTACACTTATACAGGCACTGAATCTGAATGGGGTAAACTTCCACAGGCACTGATTCTCACTTGGGTACACTTCTTCAGGCACTGACTCTCACTGGGGTACATTTCCACAGGCACTGACTCTCATTGGGGTACATTTCCACAGGCACTGACTCTCACTTGTGTACACTTCCACGGGCACTGACTCTCACTTGGGTACACTTCTGCAGGCACTGACTCTCACTGGGGTACATTTCCACAGGCACTGACTCTCAATGTTGTACATTTCCACATGCACTGACTCTGAGTGGGGTACACTTCTATAGGTACTGAATCTCAGTGGTGTAAACATCTTGAGGTACTGAATCTGAATGGGGTCAACTTGCACAGGTACTGACTCTGAATGGGGTAAACTTCCACAGGCACTGACTCTCACTGGGGTAAACTTCCACAGCACTGACTCTAACTGGGGTACACTTCGACAGGCACTGAATCTGAATGTGGTAAACTTCTACAGGTACTGAATCTGAATGGGGTAAACTTCCACAGGCTCTGACTTTCACTGGTGTACATTTCCACAGGCACTGACTCTGAATGGGTTAAACTTCCACAGGCACTGACTCTCACTGGGGTACACTTCCACAGGCACTGACTCTCACTGGGGTACACTTACACAGGCACTGACTCGGAATTGGTAAAACTTCCAAAGGCACTGACTCTCACTGGGGTACACTTCCACAGGCACTGACTCTGAATGGGGTAAACTTCCACAGGCACTGACTCTGAATGGGGTAAACTTCCACAGGCACTGACTCTCACTGGGGTACACTTCCACAGGCACTGAATCTGAATGGGGTAAACTTCCACAGGCACTGACTATGAATGGGGTAAACATCCACAGGTACTGACTCTGAATGGGGAAATCTTCCAGAGGCAATGACTCTAACTGGGGTACACTCCCACAGGCACTGACTCTCACAGAGGGACACTTCCACAGCAACTGACTCTGAATGGGGTACACTTCCACAGGCATTGACCCTCACCTGGGTGCACTTCCACAGGCACTGACTCTCACTGGGGTACACTTCCAGAGGCACTGACTCTGAATGGGGTAAACTTCCACAGGCACTGACTCTCACTGGGGTACACTTCCAGAGGCACTGACTCTGAATGGGATAAACTTTCACAGGCACTGACTCTCACTTGGGTACACTTCGACAGGCACTGACTCTCACTGGGGTAAACTTCCAAAGGCACTGACTCTCATTGGGGTACACTTCCACAGGCACTGATTCTGAATGGGGAAAACTTCCACAGGAACTGACTCTGAATGGGGTAAACTTCGACAGGCACTGAATCTGAATGTGTTAAACTTCTACAGGTACTGAATCTGAATGGGCTAAACATTTACAGGCACTGACTCTCACTGGGGTGCACTCCCACAGGCACTGACTCCGAATGGGGTAAACTTCCAAAGGCACAGACTCTCACTGGGGTACACTTCCACAGGCACTGAATCTGAATGGGGTAAACTTCCACAGGCACTAACTCTCACTGAGGTACACTTCCAGAGGCAATGACTCTCACTAGGGTACACTTCCACAGACACTGTCGCTCACTGGGGGACACTTCCACAGGCACTGACTCTGAATGGGGTACACTTCCACAGGCACTGACTCTGAATGGGGTAAATTCCACAGCCACTGACTCTCACTGGGATCACTTCCACAAGCACTGAATCTGAATGGGGTAAACTTCCGCAGGCACTGGCTCTCACTGGGGTACACTTCCACAGGCACTAACTCTCACTGGGGTACACTTACACAGGCACTGACTCTGAATGGGGTAAACTTCTAAATGCACTGACTCTCACTGGGGTGCACTTCCACAGGCACTGAATCTGAATGGGGTAAACTTCCACAGGCACTGACTCTGAAAGGGGTAAACTTCGACAGGCACTGAATCTGAATGTGGCAAACTTCTACAGGTACTGAATCTGAATGGGGTAAACTTCCAGAGGCATTGACTCTCACTGGGGTACATTCCACATGCACTCAATATGAATGGGGTAAATTCCACAGCCACTGACTCTCTGGGGTACATTTCCACAGGCACTGACTCTCACTGGGGTACACTTCCACAGGCACTGACTCTCACTGGGGTACACTTCCACAGGCACTGAATCTGAATGGGGTAAACTTCCACAGGCACTGACTATGAATGGGGTAAACATCCACAGGTACTGACTCTGAATGGGGAAATCTTCCAGAGGCAATGACTCTAACTGGGGTACACTCCCACAGGCACTGACTCTCACAGAGGGACACTTCCACAGCAACTGACTCTGAATGGGGTACACTTCCACAGGCATTGACCCTCACCTGGGTGCACTTCCACAGGCACTGACTCTCACTGGGGTACACTTCCAGAGGCACTGACTCTGAATGGGGTAAACTTCCACAGGCACTGACTCTCACTGGGGTACACTTCCAGAGGCACTGACTCTGAATGGGATAAACTTTCACAGGCACTGACTCTCACTTGGGTACACTTCGACAGGCACTGACTCTCACTGGGGTAAACTTCCAAAGGCACTGACTCTCATTGGGGTACACTTCCACAGGCACTGATTCTGAATGGGGAAAACTTCCACAGGAACTGACTCTGAATGGGGTAAACTTCGACAGGCACTGAATCTGAATGTGTTAAACTTCTACAGGTACTGAATCTGAATGGGCTATACATTTACAGGCACTGACTCTCACTGGGGTGCACTCCCACAGGCACTGACTCCGAATGGGGTAAACTTCCAAAGGCACAGACTCTCACTGGGGTACACTTCCACAGGCACTGAATCTGAATGGGGTAAACTTCCACAGGCACTAACTCTCACTGAGGTACACTTCCAGAGGCAATGACTCTCACTAGGGTACACTTCCACAGGCACTGTCGCTCACTGGGGGACACTTCCACAGGCACTGACTCTGAATGGGGTACACTTCCACAGGCACTGACTCTGAATGGGGTAAATTCCACAGCCACTGACTCTCACTGGGATCACTTCCACAGGCACTGAATCTGAATGGGGTAAACTTCCGCAGGCACTGGCTCTCACTGGGGTACACTTCCACAGGCACTAACTCTCACTGGGGTACACTTACACAGGCACTGACTCTGAATGGGGTAAACTTCTAAATGCACTGACTCTCACTGGGGTGCACTTCCACAGGCACTGAATCTGAATGGGGGAAACTTCCACAGGCACTGACTCTGAAAGGGGTAAACTTCGACAGGCACTGAATCTGAATGTGGCAAACTTCTACAGGTACTGAATCTGAATGGGGTAAACTTCCACAGGCACTGACTCTGAAAGGGGTAAACTTCTACAGGTCCTGAATCTGAATGGGGTAAACTTCCAGAGGCATTGACTCTCACTGGGGTACATTCCACATGCACTCAATATGAATGGGGTAAATTCCACAGCCACTGACTCTCTGGGGTACATTTCCACAGGCACTGACTCTCACTGGGGTACACTCCCACACACACTGACTCAGAATGGTGTAAACTTCCACAGGCACTGACTCTGACTGGGGTACACTTCCACAGGCACTGACTCTCACTGGTGTACACTTCCACAGGCACTGACTCTGAATGGGGTAAACTTCCACAGGTGCTGAATCTGAATGGGGTAAACTTCCACAGGCACTGACTCTCATTGGGGTACATTTCCACAGGCACTGACTCTCACTTGGGTACACTTCCACAGGCACAGACTCACACTGGGGTACACTTCCACATGCACTGAATCTGAATGGGGTAAACTTCCACAGGCACTGAGTCTGAAAGGGGTAAACTTCCACAGGCACTGACTCTCACTGGGGTGCACTTCCACAGGCACTGACTCTGAATGAGGTAAACTTCCACATCACAGACTCTCACTGGGGAACACTTCCACATGCACTGAATCTGAATGGGGTAAACGTCCACAGGCATTGACTCTCACTGGGGTACACTTCCACATGCACTCAATATGAATGGGGTAAATTCCACAGCCACTGACTCTCACTGGGGTACACTTCCACAGGCACTGAATCTGAATGGGGTAAACTTCCACAGGCACTGACTCTGAATTGGTTACAGTTCCACAGGCAATGACTCTCAGTGGGGTACACTTCGACAGGCACTGACTCTCACTGGGGTGCTCTTCCACAGGCACTGACACTGAATGGGGTAAACCTCCACAGGCACTGACTCTCACTGGAGTGCTCTTCCACAGGCACTGACTCTGAATGGGGTAAACCTCCACAGGCACTGACTCTCACTGGGTTACTCTTCCACAGGCACTGAATCTCACTGGGGGACACTTCCACAGGCACTGACTCTGAATGGGGTAAACTTCCACAGGCAATGACTCTCAGTGGGGTACAATTCGACAGGCACTGACACTGACTGGGGTAAACTTCCACAGACACTGACTCTCACTGGGGTACACTTCCACAGGCACTGACTCTCACTGGGTTACACTTCCACAGGCACTGACTCTGAATGGGGTAATCTTCCACAGGCACTGTCTCTCACTGGAGTACACTTCCACAGGCACTGACTCTCACTGGGGGACACTTCCACAGGCACTGACTCTCACTGGGGTACACTTCCACAGGCACTGACACAGAATGGTGTAAACTTCTACAGGCACTGACTATGAATGGGGTAAACTTCCACAGGCACTGACTCTGTATGGGGTTAACTTGCACAGGCACTGACTCTGACTGGGGTACACTTCCACAGGCAAAGACACTCACTGGGATACACTTCCTCAGGCACTGACTCTGAATGGGTTAAACTTGCACAGGCCCTGACTCTCACTGGGGTACACTTCTACAGGGACTGACTCTCACTGGGGTACACTTATACAGGCACTGAATCTGAATGGGGTAAACTTCCACAGGCACTGATTCTCACTTGGGTACACTTCTTCAGGCACTGACTCTCACTGGGGTACATTTCCACAGGCACTGACTCTCATTGGGGTACATTTCCACAGGCACTGACTCTCACTTGTGTACACTTCCACGGGCACTGACTCTCACTTGGGTACACTTCTGCAGGCACTGACTCTCACTGGGGTACATTTCCACAGGCACTGACTCTCAATGTTGTACATTTCCACATGCACTGACTCTGAGTGGGGTACACTTCTATAGGTACTGAATCTCAGTGGTGTAAACATCTTGAGGTACTGAATCTGAATGGGGTCAACTTGCACAGGTACTGACTCTGAATGGGGTAAACTTCCACAGGCACTGACTCTCACTGGGGTAAACTTCCACAGCACTGACTCTAACTGGGGTACACTTCGACAGGCACTGAATCTGAATGTGGTAAACTTCTACAGGTACTGAATCTGAATGGGGTAAACTTCCACAGGCTCTGACTTTCACTGGTGTACATTTCCACAGGCACTGACTCTGAATGGGTTAAACTTCCACAGGCACTGACTCTCACTGGGGTACACTTCCACAGGCACTGACTCTCACTGGGGTACACTTACACAGGCACTGACTCGGAATTGGTAAAACTTCCAAAGGCACTGACTCTCACTGGGGTACACTTCCACAGGCACTGACTCTGAATGGGGTAAACTTCCACAGGCACTGACTCTGAATGGGGTAAACTTCCACAGGCACTGACTCTCACTGGGGTACACTTCCACAGGCACTGAATCTGAATGGGGTAAACTTCCACAGGCACTGACTATGAATGGGGTAAACATCCACAGGTACTGACTCTGAATGGGGAAATCTTCCAGAGGCAATGACTCTAACTGGGGTACACTCCCACAGGCACTGACTCTCACAGAGGGACACTTCCACAGCAACTGACTCTGAATGGGGTACACTTCCACAGGCATTGACCCTCACCTGGGTGCACTTCCACAGGCACTGACTCTCACTGGGGTACACTTCCAGAGGCACTGACTCTGAATGGGGTAAACTTCCACAGGCACTGACTCTCACTGGGGTACACTTCCAGAGGCACTGACTCTGAATGGGATAAACTTTCACAGGCACTGACTCTCACTTGGGTACACTTCGACAGGCACTGACTCTCACTGGGGTAAACTTCCAAAGGCACTGACTCTCATTGGGGTACACTTCCACAGGCACTGATTCTGAATGGGGTAAACTTCGACAGGCACTGAATCTGAATGTGTTAAACTTCTACAGGTACTGAATCTGAATGGGCTAAACATTTACAGGCACTGACTCTCACTGGGGTGCACTCCCACAGGCACTGACTCCGAATGGGGTAAACTTCCAAAGGCACAGACTCTCACTGGGGTACACTTCCACAGGCACTGAATCTGAATGGGGTAAACTTCCACAGGCACTAACTCTCACTGAGGTACACTTCCAGAGGCAATGACTCTCACTAGGGTACACTTCCACAGGCACTGTCGCTCACTGGGGGACACTTCCACAGGCACTGACTCTGAATGGGGTACACTTCCACAGGCACTGACTCTGAATGGGGTAAATTCCACAGCCACTGACTCTCACTGGGATCACTTCCACAGGCACTGAATCTGAATGGGGTAAACTTCCGCAGGCACTGGCTCTCACTGGGGTACACTTCCACAGGCACTAACTCTCACTGGGGTACACTTACACAGGCACTGACTCTGAATGGGGTAAACTTCTAAATGCACTGACTCTCACTGGGGTGCACTTCCACAGGCACTGAATCTGAATGGGGTAAACTTCCACAGGCACTGACTCTGAAAGGGGTAAACTTCGACAGGCACTGAATCTGAATGTGGCAAACTTCTACAGGTACTGAATCTGAATGGGGTAAACTTCCAGAGGCACTGACTCTCACTGGGGTACACTTCCACAGGCACTGACTCTGAATGGGGTAAACTTCCACAGGTGCTGAATCTGAATGTGGTAAACTTCCACAGGCACTGACTCTGAATGAGGTAAACTTCCACAGGCACAGACTCTCACTGGGGTACACTTCCACATGCACTGAATCTGAATGGTGTAAACTTCCACAGGCATTGACTCTCACTGTGGTGCACTTCCACAGGCACTGACTCTCATTGGGGTACATTTCCACAGGCACTGACTCTCACTTGGGTACACTTCCACAGGCACAGACTCACACTGGGGTACACTTCCACATGCACTGAATCTGAATGGGGTAAACTTCCACAGGCATTGACTCTCACTGGGGTACACTTCCACATGCACTCAATGTGAATGGTGTAAATTCCACAGCCACTGACTCTCACTGGGGTACACTTCCACAGGCACTGAAACTGAATGGGGTAAACTTCACGAGGAACTGACTCTGAATGGGGTAAACTTCCACAGGCACTGACTCTGAATTGGTTACAGTTCCACAGGCAATGACTCTCAGTGGGGTACACTTCGACAGGCACATACTCTCACTGGGGTACACTTCCAAAGGCGCTGACACTGAATGGGGTAAACCTCCACAGGCACTGACTCTCACTGGAGTGCTCTTCCACAGGCACTGACTCTGAATGGGGTAAACCTCCACAGGCACTGACACTCACTGGGGTACACTTCCACAGGCACTGACTCTGAATGGGGTAAACTTCCACAGGCAATGACTCTCAGTGGGGTACAATTCGACAGGCACTGACACTGACTGGGGTAAACCTCCACAGGCACTGACTCTCACTGGAGTACACTTCCACAGGCACTGACTCTCACTGGGTTACACTTCCACAGGCACTGACTCTGAATGGGGTAAACTTCCACAGGCACTTTCTCTCACTGGAGTACACTTCCACAGGCACTGACTCTCACTGGGGGACACTTCCACAGGCACTGACTCTCACTGGGGTACACTCCCACACACACTGACTCAGAATGGTGTAAACTTCTACAGGCACTGACTATGAATGGGGTAAACTTCCACAGGCACTGACTCTGAATGGGGTAAACTTCCACAGGCACTGACTCTGACTGGGGTACACTTCCACAGGCACAGACTCACACTGGGGTACACTTCCAAATGCACTGAATCTGAATGGGGTAAACTTCCACAGGCATTGACTCTCACTGGGGTACATACCACATGCACTCAATATGAATGGGGTAAATTCCACAGCCACTGACTCTCTCTGGGGTACATTTCCACAGGCACAGACTCTCACTTGGGTACACTTCCACAGGCACAGACTCACACTGGGGTACACTTCCACATGCACTGAATCTGAATGGGCTAAACTTCCACAGGCATTGACTCTAACTGGGGTACACATCCACATGCACTCAATATGAATGGGGTAAATTCCACAGCCACTGACTCTCACTGGGGTACACTTCCACAGGCACTGAATCTGAATGGGGTAAACTTCCCGAGGAACTGACTCTGAATGGGGTAAACTTCCACAGGCACTGACTCTGAATTGGTTACAGTTCCACAGGCAATGACTCTCAGTGGGGTACACTTCGACAGGCAATGACTCTCACTGGGGTACACTTCCACAGGCACTGACACTGAATGGGGTAAACCTCCAACGGCACTGACTCTCACTGGAGTGCTCTTCCACAGGCACTGACTCTCAGTGGGGTACACTTCGACAGGCACTGACTCTCACTGGGGTACACTTCCACAGGCACTGACACTGAATGGGGTAAACCTCCACAGGCACTGACTCTCACTGGAGTGCTCTTCCACAGGCACTGACTCTGAATGGGGTAAACCTCCACAGGCACTGACTCTCACTGGGGCACACTTCCACAGGCACTGACTCTGAATGGGGTAAACTTCCACAGGCACTGACTCTGAATTGGTTACAGTTCCACAGGCAATGACTCTCAGTGGGGTACACTTCGACAGGCAATGACTCTCACTGGGGTACACTTCCACAGGCACTGACACTGAATGGGGTAAACCTCCAACGGCACTGACTCTCACTGGAGTGCTCTTCCACAGGCACTGACTCTCAGTGGGGTACACTTCGACAGGCACTGACTCTCACTGGGGTACACTTCCACAGGCACTGACACTGAATGGGGTAAACCTCCACAGGCACTGACTCTCACTGGAGTGCTCTTCCACAGGCACTGACTCTGAATGGGGTAAACCTCCACAGGCACTGACTCTCACTGGGGCACACTTCCACAGGCACTGACTCTGAATGGGGTAAACTTCCACATGCAATGACTGTCAGTGGGGTACAATTCGACAGGCACTGACACTGACTGGGGTAAACTTCCACAGGCACTGACTCTCACTGGGGTACACTTCCACAGGCACTGACTCTCACTGGGTTACACTTCCAAAGGCACTGACTCTGAATGGGGTAAACTTCCACAGGCACTGTCTCTCACTGGGGGACACTTCCACAAGCACTGACTCTCACTGGGGTACACTTCCACAGGCACTGACTCTAACTTGGGTACACTTCCACAGGCACAGACTCTCACTGGGGTAAACTTCCACATGCACTGACTATGAATGGGGTAAACTTCCACAGGCACTGACTCTGACTGGGGTACACTTCCACAGGCAATGACTCTCACTGGGGTACACTTCCACAGGCACTGACTCTGAATGGGTTAAACTTGCACAGGACCTGACTCTCACTGGGGTACACTTCTTCAGGCACTCACTCTCACTGGGGTACATTTCCACAGGCACTGACTCTCATTGGGGTACATTTCCACAGGCACTGACACTCACTTGGGTGCACTTCTGCAGCCACTGACACTCAATGTTGTACATTTCCACATGCACTGACCCTGAGTGGGGTACACTTCTATAGGCACTGAATCTGAGTGGTGTAAACTTCTTGAGGTACTGAATCTGAATGGGGTAAAATTGCACAGGCACTGACTCTGAAAGGGGTAAACATCCACAGGCACTGACTCTCTGGGGTACACTTCCACAGGCACTGACTCTCACTGGGGTACATTTAAACAAGCACTGACTCTGAATGGGGTAAACTTCCACAGGCACTGACTCTAACTGGGGTACACTTCGACAGGCACTGAATCTGAGTGTGGTAAACTTCTACAGGTACTGAATCTGAATGGGGTAAACTTCCACAGGCAATGACTTTCACTGGGGTACAATTCCACAGGCACTGACTCCGAATGGGTTAAACTTCCACAGGCACTGACTCTCACTTGGGTACACCTCCACAGGCACTGACTCTCACTGGGGTACACTTACACAGGCACTGAATCGGAATGGGGAAAACTTCCAAAGGCACTGAATCTCACGGGGGTACACTTCCACAGGCACTGACACTGAATGGGGTAAACCTCCACCGGCACTGACTCTCACTGGAGTGCTCTTCCACAGGCACTGACTCTCAGTGGGGTACACTTCGACAGGCACTGACTCTCACTGGGGTACACTTCCACAGGCACTGACACTGAATGGGGTAAACCTCCACAGGCACTGACTCTCACTGGAGTGCTCTTCCACAGGCACAGACTCTGAATGGGGTAAACTTCCACAGGCAATGACTCTCAGTGGGGTACAATTCGACAGGCACTGACACTGACTGGGGTAAACTTCCACAGGCACTGACTCTCACTGGGGTACACTTACACAGGCACTGACTCTCACTGGGTTACACTTCCACAGGCACTGACTCTGAATGGGGTAATCTTCCACAGGCACTGTCTCTCACTGGAGTACACTTCCACAGGCACTGACTCTCACTGGGGGACACTTCCACAGGCACTGACTCTCACTGGGGTACACTTCCACAGGCACTGACACAGAATGGTGTAAACTTCTACAGGCACTGACTATGAATGGGGTAAACTTCCACAGGCACTGACTCTGTATGGGGTTAACTTGCACAGGCACTGACTCTGACTGGGGTACACTTCCACAGGCAAAGACACTCACTGGGATACACTTCCTCAGGCACTGACTCTGAATGGGTTAAACTTGCACAGGCCCTGACTCTCACTGGGGTACACTTCTACAGGGACTGACTCTCACTGGGGTACACTTATACAGGCACTGAATCTGAATGGGGTAAACTTCCACAGGCACTGATTCTCACTTGGGTACACTTCTTCAGGCACTGACTCTCACTGGGGTACATTTCCACAGGCACTGACTCTCATTGGGGTACATTTCCACAGGCACTGACTCTCACTTGTGTACACTTCCACGGGCACTGACTCTCACTTGGGTACACTTCTGCAGGCACTGACTCTCACTGGGGTACATTTCCACAGGCACTGACTCTCAATGTTGTACATTTCCACATGCACTGACTCTGAGTGGGGTACACTTCTATAGGTACTGAATCTCAGTGGTGTAAACATCTTGAGGTACTGAATCTGAATGGGGTCAACTTGCACAGGTACTGACTCTGAATGGG